>NC_052516.1:28069395-28136895 GCF_014356525.2 Nilaparvata lugens
CTCAATTGTTTTGAGTTGTGAATAAAAATTTTGATTCGATTTTTTATGTGAAATTGCAAGTTAATCGGTTCATTGGTTCATACGTTATGACGCGTCAATCGCGTATTTCTTATCCTGTGCATGTATAAGCCAATTCCAATCTTTATAATACTATAGACTAGCCGTCAGGCTCGCTTCGATCGCCATATCCGTCTAGCCAGGGGGCTCCGCCCCCTGGACCCCCGACTAGATCGTCCAAAAGTAAGATCAGCGGGCTCGCTTCGCTCGCCTGCATTTTCCATTTGAACATGCTTAATTCCATCAGAAAGTCAGAAGCAGAAAAGCTGACAAAAACGTTAGAAAAACGCTGATTTTGGGCGTATCTTTTATGAAATATTAAAGTCACCTCATCACAAAATTTTTAAACCCTAGCTAAACCTCTGTACCAAATTTGAACATTTTCTGTCTATTACTTGATGATAGAACTGAGAAAACGTAAAAACCGCTAATTTTGGGCGTATCTTTGGCGTTATTTCAAATTCCTTCTAACACAACATTATTACACCCTAGCTGAGCTTCTGTACTAAATTTGAACAATTTCTGTTCATTTGCTCACGATAAATCTGAGAAAAAGCAAAAAACGCTGGAAAAACGCCAATTTTGAGCGTATCTTTGACGTTATTGCAAATTCCTTTTAACACAACATTATTACACCCCAGCTAAGCTCCTGTACTAAATTTGAAAATTTTCTGTTCATTTGTTCTCGATAAAGCTGAGAAAACGCAAAAACACGCTGGAAAAACGCAGATTTTGGGCGTATCTTTGGATTTTTTTCCAAATCTGTTTTTAGTGCGCCTCTAAAGGGCCAACTGAACATACCTATCAAATTTGAACGTTTTTGGTCCGTTAGATTTTTAGTTTTGCGAGTGAGTGAGTCAGTCAGTCAGTCAGTGAGTGAGTGCCATTTCGCTTTTATATATATAGATTACCGTACTGGTTAAGATAACTGAGAATTTTTCCAATATAGGCTACTATTTTTGTTTTATCAGTTTCTAGGAAAACTTGTTGGTACGTGATCACACTTTTTTGGAAAACTGTATACTAGTACTAGATATAACTCAACCAATCAGTGGACTGAAGAGACTACTGATATACCACTCCTGTATATTTATAGCAAGATTCTACACATCTATATCCTCACTACCATAACATACACATGTATAATACGAGAGAGCATGCGCAAAAGTAGAAATTTGACGCTCGGCTGGTTGAGTTTACAAGGCACATCACTATTAGTTAGTGGGCCTAACACAGCTGAAGTTGCTGCCTTACAACCATTAAAATGATGCCAACACCAGACTACGAATTAGGAGAGAAACATAAAACGTGAAGTTAATTAATTAACTCGAAAGCCGCAGCAGTCCGATGCTCTCCAATGCGCACAAATTGGAGGTGAAAGAGAGACAGAGAAATAGTAAAGCATAAAGAGAGAGAAAGATAGAGATAGATAGAGTGAGAGATAAAGTGTGTGTGTGTGTGTGTGTGTGTGTGTGTGTGTGTGTGTGTGTGGTGTGTGTGTGTGTGTGTGTGTGTGATGTTGGTAAGGAAGATAACGAATGAGGAGAGAATGTAGGTAAGATAGATAACGTAGAGAGATAAAACGATTGGAGGTAAATGAGAGACGAGGAGAGTGAAATAGTGAAACAGAAAGAGAGAGAGTGAGTGAGGGAGATGTGGGTAAGATAGATGATGAAGTTTGAATAGAGATGAGATAGTTTTCAACTGTTCAGACTTTGGTAAATTAGGACTTTTATTTGAGTCAAGTTGAGAAGAATGTTTGGAAAACACAATAAAATTAGAGCCAGAAGGATGGGTGTAAACTTCGAGAGAAAGAGAGAGATAGAAAGACAGAAAGAGAGAGAGTGTGAGGGGTGGGAGAGTGAGGGAGAGAAAGATTGATTTAGTAAGAGATGAAGAGAGAAGGATGGAGTAAGAAAGAGATGAAGGGAGAGAGTTGACGTGATGAGGAAGAGAGAAGGATATAACATAGATAACGAATTGAGATAGACAGGAGTAAAAAAATCTACAATGTAGACAAACTTTGAGAATGAGCACTCTTTTATTGGAAGCAAGATAAGGAAATTGTATAGGAAAAGATAAGATCAGTATAATTGATTTGTACTGATGTAATCAAATGCAGTATCAATTAATGAATTTGGAATGAGTGGGAAAGAGTAATCTGAGGCGGATGAGAGACGGAAAATAAGCATGGAAATAGATAAGGGATTTCTCCAACAACTTTTTTATTGGATGTAAAGTGGAAGCGGTTTATACTTTGTAGGATCATTGAATTTTTTATCAATACTACCTATTTATTTTCAATGCGGTTTGTACCCTGTATGAGTTTTTATACAATTATTTAATAGTTGTCTACTGATCAATCTATGAGGGATAAAAACATGAATATACACAAATATAATGTTATTTCAGAATTTTGTCAGTGAATAGAAAAATTAAAATAACTTAACATTCAAATCACTGATTACAATAAGGAAACATGAACTTTATATCAAAAGTGAGCATATCGAAATTAATTTCTCAAAAAGATTTAGAATAATCTAAAAAAAATGTTATGATGTCAAACCAGGTGACAACTTGTTTTCCAGAAAAATTTCCTGGGAAATTTTCCAGGTAACACTTGAACTTCCAATTATTTTCATCATTATTTTTATCTTTAAAATTTTGCTTCTCTACAACATTTTGTCTACTTCATATTCGAATTTCTTCTAGGTAGTGTGAGAAATTTTAAGTATGTTAGACCTATATAGTTTTTCCGTGCTCAAATTCTTAAATAGCTTATAATGTATCTTATTAGGAACTATAAACCAATCTTCACGAAAATAATGAGAATATAGGAAAAGAAGCTGAAGGGAAAAATGAGGCAAAAATGTATGTAAATGAGAAAGAGAGTTTCCAAACCTTTTAGTGCCCCTTATGACTATCACCAATACAACCAATACTAACAGTTTATAGTACATCATACCATAGTAAGATTAATTTCAACCATAAATCATGAGTGAACTTATCAAATTTGAATTTATCAAAAGATTTATAATAATTTGAATAAATTTAAGAATTAACAATATTTAAAAAAACAATTGTAATATAGGAAAAGAAGCTAGAGAAAAGAAATTGAGGTAGAAAAGTATTGTAATGGGAAAGAGAGTTTCTAATGAGATTTACTTTAAACTTTCAGTATTACTGTATGAGAAAGTATGAATACTTTCAATTCTAAGTTTGCTGACAATTTCAAGTGAATATCATCATGGTAAGATTTACCTTTAAACAGTCACCATTACTCATATATAATACCAATACTACACGAACAACTAATGCTGACATTTTGTACTGAATCTGATTGTAGACACCGCGATACGGTTTGCTATCATCTATTAAAGAGTCTCACTTTTAAATTGCGCGCCGCGACGGTGATTTTTCTTTGTTGTGCGCATGCGCAGCCTCAATTAAGTTATTCTGCACCTGTAGGCCGGTTAATGCTAGGTCTAGACTCGGTCTTAATTTCAATGCTAATTCCATCACGTAATCGGCCAATTAGATACGAAACTATCTAGGAGGCCTAGGGAGAGAGAATGATGATGATCGGAGGAAGAAGTAGAGAGAAGTAAAAGAGAGAAAATGAAGAGTAAGAAGTTGATAAGGAAGAGGAAGGATAAAAATAAAAAGGGAGAAAAATTAAAGAGGAAGAGTTTGATAAGGGTGAGAAAGGATTAAAATTATAAGGTTGACTAGGAGAAGGAGAAGGGAGAAAGAATAAGAGAAAAGAGGGAATGAGAAGGAGGAACAAGATGAAAATCATTGAGAAGGTTGTGGAAAAAGAGCTGATGAGAAAGGATAAGGCTTAAAAACGAGAGGTGGGAGGGAAGCAAAATGAGATAATAAGAGAGGAAAAGTATGAAGAAAGGTGAATGAAGAAGAAAATGGAAATTAGAGAGTATTAAACTAAGAAATGGAAGGAATTAATAAAAATTAAGGAATAATAAAAGGAGAGAGAAAAATCAGTGGGGGCGGAAATTAGAAATGAGAAAGCATGGAAAAGTATGGGAGAGTGATAGAGCGAGAAGATAAGGAAAACAAATAGAAAAACAGAGTTAGAGAAGTACAACTGAGAGATGAAGAACAAGTTGAAGAGGGAGGAGCAATAAGAAGATGGAAGAAGAGGAAATTGATGAGTAGAAGAACGAAAGAGAGAGAGATAAATTAAAGAGAAGAAAAATAAGTTGAGGAGGTGGAGGATGAGGATGAGGAGGAGGAGGATAAGGATGAGGATGAGAAGGAGGAGGAGCAAGAGTAGGGGGAGGAGGAGAGAGAGTGGGGGGAGGAGGAGAAGGAGGAGGTGGAGGACGAGTTTGGTGGTTGTTAATATACAAAGTATCAGAATAAACTGTTTGGATGAGTAAGAAATAACGAAAAAAGTTGCTATGAAAGGAGATATTGAGAAATGTAAAGAGAGAAAGAAATTGATAAAATAATTACGAAAAGTGGTAGAAAAAGGGAAAGAAGAAGTAGAAGAAGTAGAAGAAGAAGAAGAAGAAGTAGTAGTATGTAAGGATTAACACAGTGGGTACTGGAAAATTATAATTTGTAGTTGCACTGTTGTCAAACATTCTCTAGAGCACTAATAGTTGGAAGCAGAAGCAGAAGCAGAAGAAGAAGAAGAAGAAGAAGAAGAAGAAGAAGAAGAGAAGAAGAAGAAGAAGAAGAAGAAGAAGAAGAAGAAGAAGAAGAAGAAAAGAGGATAAAAGAAGAAGGAGGAGAAGAAGGAGGAGGAAAAGGAGGAGGAGGAAAAGAAGAAAAAGAAATTGTCTAAACCCATCAACTAAAAAACTAGGATATATGTCATACATGAGAGAGCTTCCAACACTATAAAGTAGCACTAGAATCGTTGATAACCATCATAATGGAAATGATAATGCGATGATAATGATCCCTCAACATGTTGTGTGGATGTTAATGATGAATTATGATACAAGGAAAAGATGGTCAAGAATCTAGAGATTTTTGGAGTAGCCAAATTCAGCTCAAGTGTATAGGCCTGTCACATCTCTCCATTTAGGTTCATGATTTTTTTTTATTCATTCATACGATAAGTACATCATCAAAATGATAGAGAGAGAAAAAATAAGGTAACCTTGTGCTATTCTTCTTCCAAATTAAGATAAGGTTACACATAGTCCGAAATAGGTTAAGTCTTGTAGTTCTTCAATTTACAAAATTTTCAAATTTAACAAATTCTTCAAGATTCCGTAGAAGTTGAGACTACTTTCATGATCGAAAATATCACTCGGATTTCAATTGTCATCCATTTTCAGGAGATTTAAATATTGTGAATGCACACTACAAATTATCTGTATTTTCATCCAAGCTCATGGGCTCGATTTCCAATCAAGGAACGAGTCATAGTCACAGATAGAGTTACTTTATCATTAGTCTTGTAAAAATTTAACACTTCCACAGATTTCTAACAGATAACTTTTAAGGGTGAGTTTTCGTTGAACGAGAACTGCTTCCAACGTTATTCTAATGGAGCTATTTATTGTCTTTAGGGCGTTAAGAGACCACAAGTGGCCAAAATACAGTGCTTGAGTCTGTTCCAGAGAGAATGTACATAGTGGGTAGACGAAAATTATAATTCGTAGTTGCACTGTTGTCAAAAATTCTCTAGAGCACTAATACCATAGAGAAACAATAGCGTAAGTAGATATCCCATGGTATAGGGCGATTATGTCGCAGCTTTTATTTATTTATTTATTCATCACATTGTGTAGAAATACTTGACATTAGGAAAGGCACAACAGGCTCATGCCCAAAACTGGCCCATTTCCAATTTATATTATACTGTCCAAATCAAAATGTTGGTTATGTCACTTTCACTTTTCAAAATACAATTTACACTCTTCAATACTCAGATAAACGAGCAAATTTTGAATCAAATAGATACTATTAGAGTCTGAAATCAGAAAATCTAGAACAGTAACTCAATAATTATTTAAAAAGTCTAAATTCTGAATGAAACTAGACATTTTTGAGCTAAAAACTTCACACTTTACAGAAAAGCCGATTACTGTCGATTATTGTCGATATTTACTGTTTTGACCGTGTAAGAGTGTATGAACAGCACAATATGAGAGACTACCAGCGTCATAAAGCTTCACGGGAAAGAAATACATGAACTATCGGCTTGAGATAACAGTAAAAGTTGCGACATAAACGCCCTATACCATATGATATCTACTTACGCTAATACTTTGAAGCAGAAGAAGAAGAAGAAGAAGAAGAAGAAGAAGAAGATCCCGAAGGAGAAGCAGAAGAAGAACTAGAAGGAGAGAATGACAATCAAAGCAGAATAAAAAAATAGCGCCAATAGGCAATGGAAAATTTATCTCTCCCACAGAGAGATCCCCAATTTCAACCATGAGCATTATCCTTATGAATAAAGCTGATTCTGACTGTTTGAAGTGTATAACAGTAAAGGATCACTTTCTATCAGCATCCCTCATATATAACACCAGAATAGGTACTTGATGAACTGAGAACTTGACTAACTGAAACCCTTAGTATTAAAATGACAGAACAGTGTGTTAACACATCGCCGTTTGGAATGGGTCAGCAGCTATACGAGGATCCCACTATAAGAGGATCAAGAAAGCTTGTCATAAGACACGAGAGTTGAAAGAAAAATAACTACTGTCAATGAACCTGAGACTATGTTTCACTTGAATGAGATTCCTGCAGCCAGTAATATCGCCAAAAAAACACGGAGAAACCACAGAACCAGCTAAAACCAGACAGTCTGTACGCCGAGTTATGGCTTAGTAAGTAAGTGAGTGATTTCTAATGATGCTTGTTCAATTAAGCTCGGCACAGACATTCCTCCTCCTCCTACTAATCCACCTCCTCCTCCTCCTCATACTCCTCCTCCTACTCCTCTCCTCTTCATCGCCTTATCCTTTTTCTTATCATCATCATCCTTCTGCTTTTTTCTCCAGATAATCTTCAGAGAGAAAGCAGTTTTATAATTGAAGGTTAGCGCTATGCAGAAATGACTACACACTGCACAGACGGGATGTGGGAGCATTTCTTCTTCTTCTTCTTCTTCTTCTTCTTCTTCTAAATTTCTTCTTCGATGTTGAATTTATGCCGTGCAGACAGACAGCTAGACAAACTTTTGCAGCGTCCTTGATCATAGCGATTATTATTATCGATGCTGATGATGCTGAGATGTCCACCAAGATTTGTGCGTGAGTAACGATGAACAGTTTGATGATATGACAATAGATGAGAATCGAACTCATAAGTGTAGATTGAGATTTGAGACATGTTCAAACTTTACTTGACAAGTCATATCGAACAGCAATACAGTAAATATTTTTTTCTTGTTACCTTGTAGGCTGAACAATATTGATCTGTTTCCGCAAATGAAGTAGGAATTGTATATTATTTTAAAACACTGAAATAATACGTTTGGCATTAATTATTAGGTGTTATCACTTTTTCAAAGTAAATAGAAATTTGTGCTGAACAAGATCAGAAATACTTATTTATTTTGCTGAAGTTGATGCTCAAAGAAAACCCTGATCAGAGATAATAGAAATAATCCATTATTTCGTGCTACAATATGAGACGTTCCGCTACAATACAGGCTAAGTTATCTTGTTCAGCTCAAATTTCTATTAACTTTGAAAAAGTGATAACAGCCTAATAATTAATGCCAAACGTATTATTTCAGTGTTTTAAAATAATGTAGAATTCCTACTTCATTTGCGGAAACAGTTCAATATTGTTTAGCCTAACAAGAAAAAATATTTACTGTATTGCTGGTCGATATGACTTGTCAAGTAAAGGTTGAACACGTTTCAAATCTCAATCTGTTGTCTCTGCTACACTTATGAGTTCGATTCTCATCTATTGTCATGGATTGGAGTGTAGATGGTAAAGTATTGATGGTTTTTTGATTGATTGAGTATGATAGTAAAAAGAACGATACTAGATAACTTGGAATGAAAAATACAATAAATTTAGAATAATTTGAGAGAGTTATGACTTTAAAAATAATGTATTTTGTGAAGTGTAGATAGTTTTTTGAATGTTTGAAAATAAGGATACTCAAACTCTTGAAACAAAAAATAACATAAATTTAGACTAATTAAGAGTTATGAATTGAAATGTAGTTGGTGAAGTGTGCATAGTGTTTTAGATGCTTCAGTATGATAGTGGAAAAAGAATGAACAAATGCTTGAAACAAAAAATACCATAAATTTAGAATCATTAAAAAAGTTATGAATAATTGAAATGTGAATGGTGAACGGTAGATGGTTTTCTAAATGCTTCAGTATGATAGTGGAACGATGGATACTCAAAATATCATAAATTCAAAATAACTGGAAGAGTTATAACTTGTCACAAAAGAAAAGGAGTTAAAATTTTACAAGTTATAAATTTTCAAGAATATTGGCGATCCTATGACGATGTATGAAGTAGGTACTTGCATTATCACATAAAGTGATGTTCCAATGCACAGGAAGGGTCATTTCCAGAATTAGTTAAACTGGTCAGGCAAGTGGATGAATACGGTGCCACTCCACTCCACTCCACACCAACTTAGCAACTTACTAAAACACTACAAGCATATATACAACATACCGACCAACTACTTATATAGGAAAATATATATGTGATAGGTAGAGAAGTCTGCTTAGAACGGATGGATGCAGGAAGCCAGCCGGTTTGGCTCACTTCTGGTGTAAATTAGCACAATAAATGCTGTACTACAGGAAAATTACATTAATTTCACTTTCGCAGCAATATTTTCCTTAAGATCCTTAATAGGATACTTTTGACACAAGTTGCATGAGAGAATTTGTGTGGATTTCAAGGGTTTGCGGGTGAATAAATATCAATTTCTGATTAATAAATTTCATAAATCATTGAATTTCTCCTCCCTGAATTTACATAAATTCATACTTTTTCTCTGGATCTCGGAGTGATCCGTGGTTTAGTGGATAGAGTGCTTGCGTAGCATCGTAGAGATCCCGGGTTCAAACCCACTCATCACCAAAAGTTATTGACCAGGTCATTCCCGTGATATAGATCGGTCCCGTTAATTGTCGGTCCCGGCTAAAGTATAACAGTTGTAAGGCCATTGATGGCTTAAATTATATAATTATTCGGGGTAGATGGGATCTTCTCGCGGAGCACTCCCTACCAACAAAAGCCATACCAATTAATCTTAAATTTTCTCTGGAACATAATACTACAGACTACTTATTTCACACACTTTTATAAAAATTTCTTAGAGCAGTCTTTTCACTTCTAAACACTCACGTAGATTATTGAATTTGTGAATTTCAATTAACAACTATTTTTAGACCAATAAAGCCGAAACTTCCCTCTCTGGAACAAAATACTCAAGTAGGTACTGATTTCTCTTAAACTCTTGTAATGGGAGTTGATTGAGTATTTGGAAATGAAATAAAAGAGTATTTACTGAACACTCACATAAATTTCATTTGTAGTTTATGTGAGTTTGAACTTAAAGCTATTTTTTCCAATTCTATTTGTAAATTTAATTTCCATATATTCCGGCTATTATGGGCCTATTCACAAAAAAATATATTTAAGAATAATCATTGGAACCATAACTTTGTTTATTCATGGAAATGTTCAATGGCAATAAATTTCAATGACTATAAGAACCGAAAAGTCTGTATGATATTATATATTCAGTCATATTATTATAATAATAGAAAATTATAACACTATCCTCTTCCATTCTGAAACTTAAAATTCACTTATTCGAAGCTTCTATAGCTCACTGCTCATCTACAAGACGATACCATACTATAAAAGATGTAAAATAACATTCTTGCTCAAAATTTATAAGATTTTTCCATTCCCAAATCACATTTGAGTATCAACTATCAATTAATTGTTGGAAACACAAAAAATTTTCAACTTTTATTTATGTCAGGTCACCTGCTCTATAAATCCACTCACAAACCTAGATCGAAATCTCTATTCCCACTCATGTAAGGAAATAATGAACAAATCCACCTGAAACCTTTTTAACAATGTAATTATTGTACAATATTTACTTTACCGACAATGAAAAAAATATATAAATCCCGCGCAAGGTAAAGTCAAAAATCGAAAGATTGTAATCGGGTTTTTTCTACTTTGAAAAATAAGTCCTTCTAAGTTAGCGTGTATATCAGTCGTTGGCCTTCGGATTACTGTGTTTAATAAACACTGGAAACCCACAATTACAGCTCTATAAGTTACAACTAACTAGACTATAACTTAGTATGTGGTTGTTTGTCATAATATTAGTTAGTTATTAATCTAGAACTAGCTCCGGTTTTAAAACGCTAAGTAACGTTATGTCTTTTTGTATAGATACTATATATTATGAATATGTATAAATATAGGAAATTTATGTTACCTGATAACAACAATTTCAAATAATGATATTGTACTGTCCATGTAATAATGAAATGAGTAGAACTATTAGGTAGGTACTTCACATGCACCTGTGAAAGAGATTTATCCAATATGGACTGATTTAGATCAATATGTAGTTGTTATCAGTAATCATCATTAGAATAAACAGGCCTACTGTATTTGCAATTTTTGTATCAATAATTATATTGTTTTGAACTGAATCTATGAATACTTAAAACATATCCACGTTCTAAATCATTATATTATTTATCAGTATAATTATGCAGCCTTAAATTTTAGATTATATTGGGTTCCGAAGTTTTGTCATATTGAGAGAATAGGTTTATTCACTCATGTACCTAAATTGAATCTCCTATTCTAAAAATTGACTATTCACTCTTCTACTGAAATTGATAGATATTTCTAGTGAGGATGATGCTGACATAAGCTTCAGACATGTGCGAAGGTTAAGAGAAGGATGATGAATAGGAGAGATGGAAATCCTTCAGCTTCAGCTGGGCTCCAAAACACCGAGAAGGGACTATAACACATCATAATAGGTATGAGTTTTAATAGCTCACTATTTAGTGATAAATAAGTTATACTCATTATGAGTATTATCACCCATGAACATAATAAGTTACTATCACGAATTATTTAGCAAAGTTCCTAAAGTGTTCAACTAAAATAATGCAATGGAAGATATGGATGAATTATCAATCATGGATGATCTTGAAGAACGAGTAGCGTGAAACTGACAAAATGAGTCAAAAAATTGATTGTTGGATACATTTCTCATAGAACTTCTTAAAGATCAAGAAGAAAGTGACAAAGAAAATAACACAAATAACGAATCATGATCACTCTATCTCTCTCTCCACTCTCACACACTCTCTCTCTTTCTCTCTCAAAACTACACATGCTTCAAAACAAACAAATCAGAGGTTGTTGAATGACGCAGTACATACAACATTGTAGACCAGAATCCTCATCCATTAACAGTATACAAAGCATGATGGAGCGTAGAAATCAACCGTGAGATCCACTTAGATCTTTCAGCATTGTTTGAATGCGAAGTGTTGATGTTATTTACAAGGAATGCTGACAGTTGATAGACGTTTGCAAAGCTGCAAGGCACTCTGTTCTCCAGTACGATTTGGGTCACAACTAGTAACACAGTTTAGCAATATAGCTATAGAAGCATAGTTTGTTGTTGTCTGGGGTACCACGGTCCCCTCAGCCCCCTATTATTATCTCACGATTCCCCCTGTGGTCTCTCGACCCCCCTCCCACATGTCAATTGTGTCAGACTGTCTATTTCGATCTCGCCGATCCAAGCAGACAGGCAGGTACACAACAAAGTATAGTTGTTATGGTGCATTCCAAACAAAGCAATTTGAAAAAGTACATTTTCTCGACAAATAAAACTATATTTGACCGAGCTAAGTGAGGTCTAAGATTCAAGTCGACGGTTTGTTATTTCTCTTAATGTTTAAATGTTTGAATGTGTATATATTTAAATGTTGCGCATTTACGGCGAAACGCGGTAATAGATTTTCATGAAATTTGACAGGTATGTTCCTTTTTTGATTGCTCGCTTTTTCATATACATGGTTTTTGGAAATTTTGTATTTCAAGGATAATATGAAAGGAAGAAGGAGCCTCCTTCATACGCCAATATTAGAGTAAAAATCAGACTATAGAATATTATTCATCATAAATCAGCTGACAAGTGATTACAAAGAAGTGTGGAGAAGCCAGTCTATTGCTGTATTTCCATAAGGTCAATAGTTTCAATCAGGTACTTGTGGATGAGAATACTGCGTGGTGTCTACTGTTCACAGAACTACTAGTGAATAGAAAGACTAAGAAATTGCCAAATATAATTATCATCTAGTCAAAATATCATTATAATTATTAAATAGTCGTTTTATTCAATATAAATACCACAATATCAACTTCTCAACTATACAAGAAGTGGAATCAAACTATGTATTGGAGACAGAGTTGATCATTACAAACAAGGTTCAAAATCTAGCATTAGATCAGACACAACAGGATGACTAAAATCACAACTATTCAGGCCTGCTATAGAAGGTGGTGGAGGAAAAATACACGTGAACTATGCCGTCCAATCACCTCCAATCGTTGTAGTGAATGTAGATCACCCCTCCACCCTAAATTAAAAACAATATCTATCAAAAATCTCAAATTCAGAACAGAAAATTTCCCTATTTTGGATACAAATAGAACTTCAAAGAAGATTTAGAGCCTGTTTCCGTGCTCGGGATTTGGCAAAATTATAGACATGAAACAGCTGGAGCCAAAAAATTGGCTTTCCGAAACGGGGGTAGTCATAGTCATTGTCATAGTCACGTTTGAATTAAATTTTGAAAAAAAACTAGAAAATTGAACACAAACTAAAATAAAGAGGAAATGGTGTGAGGTTCCAGCTATATTGAATTATTTAGGAATGTTCAATTTCGTCAAGGAAAAACGTTTCCAATTATAGAAATTAGAAATTAAAAACTGTGACTACGCCCCGTTTTGAAAAGCCAATCTTCTTGCTCCAGCTGTTTAAATTCTAGAACTTTGCTAAATCCTGAGTTCGGAAACCAGCCCTTAGGAAAACAGAATTTACTATCCCAGAACCTCAAGCCAAAACAGAACTACAAAATCCTCAACATCTGAACCAAGATACGGTGACATATATGACCTATCCCACATTTGGTTATCAGCTCTGTTATCAGTGCAACTCACGGCATGGCCAGCGTCTTTAATTGAATCAAACCACGAGAGCCCGACCCAACCCAAACTATATACACCCACTACCCACAATAATAAATAAATAACCCACTATACTATACCTATCTACCAACTTCAACTATGTATATATAATAGATGAAAAACTATATATTATATAGAGTTGAATACATAAATATTCGTGTAGCTAGACCTGTTGCCTCATTGTAACCATTAAAGCAAACCGACATTTGGAACTACACAGTCTTTCATATTATTCTATCTACCTGTAGGATTTGTGATGTGGTGTATATCTATATTGTGATTACTTGTATAGTAGTTCTGGTAACCTAACAGCATGCTTGCCGCACCTCTGTATATCTATATATACACGGCCGCCCCCGCTAATCACGAACTAAGACAATAATGTGTATATAGTACATTTGTTTCTAGCGTGCATTTTCATTATTCATAAAGTTTTAAGTTCAAAACTCCTACTTCAGTCTCTGTTGCAACAATGTAAAACATTTTCAACAATTTCTTCTTCTTCTTCTCTTCTTCTTCTTCTTCTCTTCTTCTTCTTCGTCATCTTCTCCTTCTTCTTAGTTTCCTTATTCTTCTTACCTTCAAGAGATCAGAGGTCAAGCGGATACAGAATAAAATTGCCGATGATGTGAAGATGGTACCGCAACATTTGAAATATCGTGGGCAAAACATGGGTGCTGGATTCAGATCATCAGTGATTTTGAATAAATTTCTGAATAAATAACAAGTGTCTACCATTTGGTATTCAATTTTCCGGAAAGTATGGAGGCATCTCTTTCTGTAAATGGCAACTTGTATTATCATGAGCAAGTTGGAATTCGCCTCGGGAGTCATAGTTTAGGGTGCGCTGAATTTGAGAGGGAGATTGAAAGTTACAGAATATTTAGCAGATTTTGACAAATTTGTTGTGGAGTTTTGAGGGCAATCAAACACGCTGAATGATCAAACAGATTATCTGAAAAGTCAGAACTTCATTGTGCAAATTAACTTGAACTACTACTAATTTAACTAAAAAATCGAACGATACATCGCATGAAGATTTGATGAATTCAATCCGTGTGATCCGTGGTCTAGTGGATAGAGTGCTTGCGTAGCAACCTAGAGATCCCGGGTTCAATCCCACTGAGAGCCAAAAAGTTTTTGAACAGGTCACTCCCGTGTTATGGGATAGGCACGTTAAACTGCCGGTCCCGGCTCAGTATGGAACTTTGTGGAACTTCCGTCAGGGACTCCCCACCAATAAAAGCCATACGAATATTATTTTTATTATTGAAATTGGAATTCATTCTTCCATTTAAAATAATGATTACGTGACAACATGATAACTCACAATAAGAAAAAAAATTGAAAGCCACCCCTGAGTAAAACAGTGTGGATTCGTTCTTATTGCAAAACCATGGTATGTTACAATAATACTGATTCTAGGTTTATAAATATAGGTTTTATATATACTGTTCTAGGTTTTATATATACTGGTTCTAGGTTAATCAAATTCTTGTTGAATTACTTGGTGTTCCTTTGAACACAGCTATGTGTGCTCTGTGTTCAAAGTGTTTAATTACAGAACATTATCATTAACTCTAGGAATCATATCCTAGAAAGTATCTCTACAGTTACTAAATTTCACAAAAAATGACTAAACTCCAAAACACAAACTTCACGTCTCTTTAGGACTGGAGCTCTACATTTCCATACAATCAAACTTTCATAAAATCAAAAACAAAAACTATGTGAAGCAAATTTTCAAATCACTTAGCTATGCAACTACTACAGTATCTTCAATCTTCTATTCACAACCTCTTACGTATTCCTCTTACATTAAATTTCCATTTAATTGCGGGATTCTATAGAGAATCACAAAAAGCAATACTTTTCTACTCTTGAATGCCTTACAAAAGCCTCACAAGTTACAATTGATTCCAGTGTTATCCATTTCAACTTCTGTTCCTCTATTTAAACCGACTTATTTGTAGCACCATTTCTTACATTGATTAAAAAACTCCCACTCACTCAATTTCAATTTTAAAATCATTTCCTATAACTTCAGTATGTTACTTGAGGCGAAACACATACTGTGATCACAGAGTATAGAAATAGTATTAGAATATTATTTAATACATTCCATACTCTCTGACTATAATGCACTCAATGCATTCGATAAATCAAACCTCTAGCGTACAGTAAAGTCAATATCTATTAACAGCACAAAGTAATTTGAAAGCTATTAACGTTGTAACTGCTAGTATAAATATTAGGCCTACACATAAACGTTTGTACTCTCTGATACATGGGAATTTTTTAGTATATCATACTACCGTCTGCACTGTAATGATTTAGACGTGGCGACCTTGAGATTTCCTATACTAATATACTAACAGGATATGGCTTGGTGATAAACTGCTGATGTTACCGTAAGATATTACAGTTCACTTGAAAGACGAGGAAAGAGTCAAATATGTGAGAGGAAAGGGAGAGCGAGAGAGAGAATGAGGTGTGTATGAAGTGCCAGTGATGATATTACTAGGATACTGGAATAGATCTTCTGATTAATTCTATTTATTTACTTGTTAGACGAGGAAGGAAACAGAAATGTATCCAGAGGGAGAGAGAGAAAAGAATAAGGTTTGTGTATAAAGTAGCAGAAGATACTAGCATAGAATAACTACCCTATCGCTATGCTTTGATATACTAGCAAAGAGGATCTGAATACTATACTTCTATTCCGATCCTTTAGGATACTAGGATACTGGAGTAGATCTTCTGATTCATTCTATTTATTTACTTGTTAGACGAGGAAGGAAACATAAATGTTTTGGAAGGTAGAGAGAGAAAGAGTGAGGTGTGTGTATAAAGTAGCAGAAGATACTAGCATAGAATAACTACCCTATCGCTATGCTTTGATGTACTAGCGAAGAGGATCTGAATACTATACTTCCATTCCGATTCTTTTTGATACTTGAAAAGTAGAGTAGACCTTCCTAAATTTATTCAATTCATACATGATACAGTAAACTAATAGCATTTCATTTTCATGAAAGCATTTGGATCAGTAGTTCAATCAACTTCCTGGTGCATAGTGTGGAACCCATCTGGAAATGACTTCCATGGACTGGAACCCAACTGGAAATGATTTACCAGTGGTCTGGAACCCACCTAAAATGATAATATCCCAATGTACCCAGCAAAAAATCCATGTCCACTCATCTTCAATCGTCATTCTTACTGATGCCCACGAGATTGTTTCTACAGTATTCCAAATTTATGAAAAGTATAGTTAATCATTATAAATCGAGCTCACATTTCAATTTAATAATATGTTATCTGCAGTTCAAGAATATGTTGCATTGAAAATTTCACAACAGTAGATCTTTTTCACTGCAGTATAACTTCACATCACAAACTTCGATGATTGCTAACAAAACTCAAAACAAATAGAACTCAAGACAACTAATAGACTTAATCCAAAAAGACAACAACGCTCAAAAAACGTGTCCAAAATACAAAACAACTCAGAACTAAAACTGATATTTTAGGTATGTTGTTCGGGAAACGATAAAAATCAATCGGCTCTTTACGTTTGTAAGTAACGTTTAATATGTGCAGTAAATATAAGGGTCCTACGCTGCATTCAAGTTTGAAGGGATATGGATCAGCTGGTGGTTCAAACGCGGAATGTAACACATTACAAAATGCGAACACAACTTGATTAGATCTTGGATCAAGTTAAACTTGATTTGAACTGCATTGTATTGAACATATTGACTGACTGTTATATTTTGAGAATATAATGTGATGGATATTGTGAAGAGATATGTTTGCTCTAAGCATGCTATTCCTTGAGAGAGTTCTAATTTTCCAAATGGAGTCTTGTCTCTATAAGTTTGAATAGTTTTAGAGTTTTAGTCCTACTATGTTCTAGTCATGAAGAGAAGAAAGCGTAACTGAATCTAATGAATTCAATAAGTTATTGAGAAAACAGAGAAAGAAAGATTGTTAAGTTAGAGAATGATTGAAGTATAACACAAAATGTCAATTAAAAGTTGAATATTTATTAAGAGGTGCTTCCACGTTATCCTTGACAATTTCGATGTTCTGGACAGTTCTACCTCTAATGATGGAAATAAATTGGAAATTGCATTAGTTCAAAAGCTAATTAATGAATAATTATTATTATTAACCATATTTTTAATCTTTAACAATTTTAGATCAATCTAAAAACAAAGTCCAAGTCATTTCGATGTGTGTCTGTCAAAAATGTTTTACTTTATTCATGATTGACTTGGACTTTGTTTTCAGATTGATCTAAAATTGTTAAAGATTAGAAATATGGTTAATAATAATGATTATTCATTAATTAGCTTTTGAACAAATGCAATTTCCAATTTATTTCCATCATTAGAGGTAGAACTGTCCAGAACATCGAAATTGTCAAGGATAACGTGGAAGCACCTCTTAATAAATATTCAACTTTTAATTGGCATTTTGTAATGAAATAAAAGTGTTCTTCAAAAACATTTTTCATAAGACGGATACAGGTATGAGCAATATATGAACCAAACTGTTAATAATATGTACTGAATCAATAGGTACTATATACCAGTATTATTTGCCCAGTACATAATCATACTAGCACGTACCTATTTATCTATTGGAGTAATTCTGCCCCGGGCACTCTAGCTGACATGCAATATACAGTAGTGGGCAGTAAAACAGGTAGCTGTAGGTGTCTATATCTATATACATCATAAATATAACTGCGACAGTCAACTGTAGCCTATCCTGAGATTGAATCGTGAAAACTACATTGAGTCAGTAATAATATTTCTCACTCCAGCGCACTTGGCTCATACTTTTTTCTCATTTTCATCATCTTACATTGGCTCTATTAATTTTTCAACAGTGATTGCGTAATCCAGTTTTTGTGCGGTTAGATTGATGTGTTTCAATATTTCTTCCTGTATTTGTATTTTTTATTTCACCGAGTTTATGTTTAATGTTGAATTTTTCCTGGTTATGAATCAAATGGATCATTTTTTCTATTGTGTTCGACTTCTGAAATCATTTAATAAGTTGCAGTAATTATTGGAAAGCAGGTTAACTTACTTTGATAACAATGGTTCAATGATTGGAGCATTCTGTTGCTCAAATACCGATAAGGAAGGGTAAAATTGAAAATACGATAAATGAAAAAAAATTGTTTTGAACTGTATGATATATAGTAAAAAATATATGTCTTGAACTGTATTTAATATAGTAAAAAATGTTTGTTTTGAACTGTATCTAATATAGTTAAAATATTTGTTTTGAACTGTATGTAATATAGTAAAAATATTTGTTTTGAACTATGAAATATAGATATATAGAAGGAATTCATTAATTTATTGTGGAAATATAGAAGGAATTCATTGATGTATTGTGGAATCACTGACTCTGACTTCTCTGGTAATAAGAATTACTAGCCTCCAAGAAATGAATTAAATTGAATTGCTGCGTTCATTCAATCCTAAGACGCTAGGAGGGAGAAGTTGGGACGCAGTCGGCCCTCTCTTACACTAAGCCCTTTATTCAGAAGTTATAACTCAATAACTGACAGAACTAAGAACTTTTAACTCAGAAATGATTGAAATGATGAAACAAGTTTTATAAGAACAAATTGTGGAACGAAGAAAGAAATTTTGTAACGAAGTAACCAATTTTGTAACGAAGAAAAAAAAACTACAAGCCCGTTATGCACACAGCATTATTCCTTCACGAGCAACAGTGAATATATGATAATCTGTATTAATTACTGTGTGTAATCATTTCAAAACAGTGCAGTGATATTATAATTATTAATATAACTTGATTTCACCTTATTATTATGAATTATAATATTTTTCTCGAAGAAAATAATTTCAACATAACCGCCCAACCAGCAGACAAGAACAATTTTCTATTTTGGGTGATACCCACATGATCTCCAGGCTTGTGCATGAGTAATATACTGTAATATCATAGAGAAACAATAGTGTAAGTAGATATCCCATGATATAGGACGTTTATGTCGCAACTTTTACTGTTATCTCAAGCCGATAGTCCACGTAGTTTTTTCCCGTGAAGCTGTGTGACACTGGTAGTCTCTCATAGTGTTCCTAACCTAATTCGTTCCTACTCCGTTCATACACTAATTCCTACTCCGTTCATACACTCTCACCCCAACAAAACAGTAAAAATCGACAATAATCAAAAGTAATCGGTTTGAGATAACAGTAAAAGTTGCAACCTAAACGCCCTATACCATGGGATATCTACTTACACTATTGTTTCTCTATGGTAATATTGACAGAGATAACATGTTCAAATTGTTTGCCTAAGGTTCCTTTCAAGGTGTTCCCTGTTTCCTCACCCATTCAATATACAATAATATTGGAAATACTACTAGTCCCTACTACTAATGGGATTACTACTAGTCTCTATAGTTCCTGAGGAATCCTTTAGTCCCTAGAGACTGCGTGGTTACTTTTATTCCTTAGGGCAAAACTACTCTAGTAAGTTAGTATTTTGTTCCCGAGAGAATAGTATCACTTTTAAAGTGGAGGTGAAAACTTATAATAGATAATACATGCTATATCATTCCCATTGGAAAAGGAAAAACAGGCTCAAAGCCCAAAACTATTCCTTTCCCAAAATTAGATAGAAATCGTCCAAAGAATAGGTTATGTTTACACTTCATGATTTTTGTTCAAAGTAGAGTTTACAACGATGACAATTTCGTTTCCATTAATACAGTAATGACAACTCAATGGAATATAACTCATGAATTGAGTGTCCCACACAAGATGGGCTAAGCTTGCTAGGCTCATAAATGTATTCTTCCTTTCTTGATGGTAGAGAAGTAAATGAAATATATACCAATTTCACTGGCCAACGCCTACACATTCTAAGATAATATTCTTTTATTGCTGGGAAGATTCCAGAAATATCTTAATATCAAAACTTATATCCGCGGATCATACTTTGAGAAACTCTTTTTCTAATAGAAGCTGAGTTATCTTCAAATCCGGGTCCGCTATTTAGTTATAAAGAACAAGAAAAGGATAAACGGGAATTGTGGTTTTGACCAGCGAATAATAACAATGTTTGAGGTGAAATTAGTGGTGTACATTGGTGTATTACACACACACACAACTGCACACCAACACACAAACACAAACGCAGTGTGAACGTTACGGTTCAATAATATACTAAGTAACTGCTCGCATGGTTGACCAATGGAATGCATCTTGTGCTAAAAAGAGAAAATGTGCATTCCACTGCTCAGTAAATGCACTTTCGCGTGTCAGAGCCGCCAAACATGACTCCAAACCGACAAATTGACTCGAGTCACGTTTTATAACGAGTGAATTAACACAGGAAACTATGTTGCGTTGACTCTAGTCTCGACTCGTGTGTTTCTGATAAGTCTAATAACCTGACTAATTTGACAAAGGTGTCTTCCTCATTCTCTAAGGTGCTGCCGCAATCTGTTATTTTGTTTCTTCTGCTGTTGAAAGGTTGTTCAACTTGTGTTTTCCTCTCAAAAAAATTGTTAATTCAAAGTTATTTTTCTCTGTAATGAGTATAAGGTATTTGTCCGGAAAAAATGGATATGATTTTGTAGGTGATTAACACAGAGGTATACCTAACAGAGATACACATTAACACAGAGGTGCACCTAAGAAGAGAGGTTTAGGGGGTTTGAACGTAGATTGCGTCCTTGAAATTCTTATGGGAGGGGGCTCAGGAAGCTGGAGTTTTTCTTAATAAACGGGGGGATGCATCCATGGGCTTGTGGGAGGGGGGGTTTAGTCACCGATGATGAACTGAAATATGATATGTGTATATTATGTGTAGGATGTTGGCCTGACTATTTGTAGATTTTTATTATAATGTATCATCTAGAAACTTTCGATTATGAAGTAAATTGATTCTGTGATATGTTTAAAAAGGGTAGTACCACAGGCAATAACACTAAATTGCTGTCTGTGTTATTGTCTTTGGTAGTACTTATATCTTAATCATTCCACTTGTATGGGCTACTTTTGTTCAAATAATAAAAAACAATATAAAAACTTGTAGTACCCTTTAAAATTTTAAAGTTTTTAATAAAGGGTACTACAAGTTTATATATTTTTTCTATTAATTTACTCATATATTGTATATCTAGTACTATTTGATTTAAACTGCTTTATCACCGGCCTACAGAGATCCTATTATTATATTATCATTCACAATTGAAATTGAAATCATCTTTATCCTTCTTCTTAGAAAGTACAAACAATATACAATATACAATTATACAAAACTTGAAGAAGGTTCCTCACATGGGCAAAGCCTGAGTGCGAGAAACGAGACAATAGATCTCTTAAACCTCATTCACTTTTGACTGTAATTTCAAATTTATACTGAAGTGAAAATAATGATAGTGCTGTTAAATCAATTTCTAAAAAAATTCTGTTGACTGAACTATTTCAAATTTTTGGATAAAATAAGTATGTAATTAGGTATGGAAAAGTTGAATTGATGAATTCAATGAATATGATCAGGATGAGAGTAGGGTGATTGATATGGATCGTTCTGAATATGAAATCTAAATATAATAAAATTAAAATAGATTGGAGAATCATTTTTCCAATGGATTAAGTTTCTATAGTAGCTTTTAAGAGAATAGAATCATTTATATCTAAATAAAATATAAATCTTAGTATCCTTTTAAATTATTTTATCACAACATGTTTCGGACATTAATGTCATTTTCAAGTCTACTTTCATTAAGAGTAGCCCTGAAGAAAAAAAACAACCATTTATTCGTATGACAATTAAATCATTGACGAAACTTCCAATCGAATTGAATGAATGACTAACCTTTAATAGATTGAGTTCTTAGAGTAATTTTCAATCACTCATTTCTATGGCATTACAATAGTATTCAATAAACTCTACAACACAACCGAATAAATTGTCAGAGAGAGCATTTTAATTCCAATCAATTACATACGAAAGTGAATAAATAATCACTCCAAACAGGTTACATTCGGTGACAATTCCCCATTAAAATCCTAATTGTTATTCTACCGACCATTTCTTCATTGGTTCATTCAATTAAGTAAACGCCTCAGACCTCCAAAATCACTAAAAACTGACACAATAAGAGAGAAATTCAACTTTTTTCTCAGATTCAGTTTGAGATAAATAAGTTGTACATCCCGTTTAATTGGATGAGCTCATGAAGGGAGCTGTCAGTATTACATTTATTTATAATATGGATGCTTTCAATACAAACAATGCTGACAGTATAAAGTGAATTTCTGACGCGAGTAACAGCACACGTGTGTGATTGATTAATGCTCTTTTTTCGTGACTTCTCATTGAAATGCCTGCCTTTCAGATTCACCAAAAATACAACTTGGCGAATAATAAAAGAGCTCTGATAACCCGTTTCGTGGCTACGGAACCGAAGTTCTCCAAAATAATTGAGGCCTTCAAAATAACCAATCAACTGATTCAATACAGCATTTCGCAATAATCATAGCGATTTCTGTTGAACGACTGGAATTATCAACCAGTTTTCGATTTTCAGAGCAATGAGTGAGATTGTAAAATCGATTTTGGGAGTAAAATGCTAGTGATTTGTTTTCAGTTGGAGAGTTGTTGGAGCTTGTGAATGTAATGGAATGTTTGGTGGAGTCAGAAGGAAGAATAGTTTTTGAATTGGGATCTAGCTTATGTTTGAGAAACTTGGCTTTGACTTATTAGGAAGCATTAAAACTTATTTTGACATTTGGTTGCTTATTCCATTTACATTTGTAATATTCCATTACATTTGTTCCTAATAAGAACTAAAAAATTATTTCAATTTTAAAATTTTCAGTAATGGAAATGTAATGGAATGAATGTTTGGCGGAGTCAGAAGGAGGAGTATTTTTTGAATTGAGATCTAGCTTGAGAAACTTGGCTTTCATTCATTAGAAAGCATTTAAACTTATTCTGACATTTGGTTGCTCATCATTTCATTTGTTCCTAATAAGAACTAAAGAATTATTTCAATTTTAAAATTTTCAGGAACTAGTTTTAAATTTTAAGAAATATCTCGTCTTAGCGCGAGAGTAAAGAACTATTTCGTTTTAGACAGAGTTGTGAAAAAATTATCAGACTTTTGCTAATGTTATGAGAGCCAGTAATGCTGTAATAAAAAATCAATTTGCATACGATTTGTGCTGAAATAATAGATTAGAGACCGTTGTACAGATTTCATTTCTGACCTAATATGAAAGTAAAATTGGGTCAGAAAAGTGGAAAAGAGGAATTTATGATAGAGATTTTTCAGAACTCGTGAATATAACTTGAACTTGCTGCTTGAATTTGAATAATGACCATAGTTAATAATTATGATAAAATATATGGATGACAAACTTGGAAAGAAAAATTTGTAGAATATTAAATTTTTGAATAAAACAGATTATAACAAATTTGAACAAATACTTTGTAGCTTCAGCGTAGTTAAGGTAGGCGCACACAGATCGTCATTTGGACGGACGGCACGCATCGGACGGATCGGACGATTAGATTTGATGCACTCCAATTGAAAACAATGCATCAAATCTAATCGTCCGATCCGTCCGATGCGTGCCGTCCGTCCGATGACGATCTGTGTGCGCCTACCTTTACTCGTATGATGCTCCTCCATCGTAAGGATATTTAATCGTTTCCAATTTGAGAAGTTGAGTTTGGAATAAAAGAGTGAGAAGATTTTTATTTCTTTTCAAGGAGAAAAGTAGAGAAATTGAGTTCCCAATTGGAAAATTTTATTTCATGATTTTCGAAAAAAAACTCACTTCTATCTATGGAACGACAAGAGAGAACCGGAAATACTTTGGCATCTACAAATTTTTGAAATAATATTCAAAACCGATCAAATTTTGTCTTTATTAATTGATGAGCAAGAGTTTTTAATTAATCATTTTAAAAATTTTTTAGAACTCAATAATTTGATCCTCAATAATTACCACACTTGGTGAGAAAATTCCTTGTGAAATTTTGATCTGATTTCACATATTATCTAAAAAAATTCCTAATAGAACCCGTAAAAGAAGCAACCGATGAGAAGTTTATTGAGCTACTCGTGAGTACAAGATTAGACTAATTTGAAAGAGCCTCAGCGCTATAATGATACTCTGCGATGACATGTTCAAAAATCACTCTACAAGTTTGGCAATAATTTCCAATTAAGTGCCACTTGATTACGGGGGGCTGCCGATTTAGATTTTGATTAGGATTAACTCAGTGGCCCAGTATACATTAGTACACAATATATACATGTATTTTTCAAATAAGTATATATGTGTAGGTATTATTATATGTATATAAGTTCATATGTTTGTAAATATATGCTACAGGTAGCTGAATCAATGCCAAACCTGTAAGTTGTAAGCCATATATCGAAATTAGTCTTAATTTTTATTGGTCGGCTTGATCCTTGTAATTAAGAATGTCTAAACAAATCAGGCGTTATATGCTGAACTTTTCCTCCTGCTGGTGAACTTCATTTCAAACTTCGTCAATCCATATAGACTATGATTACTTAATGTAGGCTAGTTCATGTACCCTACTAATACAACTAGGGTAGATTTTAGTCTAATTTTAGCTTCATTCTTAGTGCCGACCGCATTTGTGAAAACCCATCGTATTACTGGGGGGAAATTCAGGCTTACTACTTTACAGGAAGGGCTTTGAACTCAACCGATGCAAAAATAGTATGACCAGACTTTTATCGATTCAAACTATAAGAATGATTCAATGGTAGTGACTTTCTGCCTGCGTTAATTATTAATATATTTAGACTCTTACTTGGTTTCAAAAGTGCTCATCATACTATTGATCCAAACTATGAAAATAGTTAAATGGTTGCGGCATTTGTGCCTGCGTTAATTATTATTAGTACATTTAGACTCTTGGTTTCAAAAGTTCTCATGGAGCACTAAAGTGCATAGAGTTTGATGCTCCTAAGCGAAAAGCTTATTACTTATTTAACAGCTTTGTCCATTTCATTGCTAGGTATTCGCTGTTAAAACGATCTTCCTTCACCCACAATTGATATAATGGATATTGAACGATTGAGTGCCTTTATTTATTTATAAGACAGGTGTGCCCATATTGGCGGAGGGGGTTGAATAGACTCAGCGTCATTCAAATTATTGATTTGAAGTTGAGTGGTAGAGAGGACTTAAAAGTCCTAACACCGCCTAATAAAGATTTTTTTCATTTTTTCCATTCTTAGAAGGGGGATCCCAGAATAAGATCAGCAGTACTGTATTTAAAATTTCAAAGTGACTACTGACAACGTTTCCTTGTATGGGGTGTAGAAGCTGGATATGTTCTCAAAAATTTAGAGGGAAGGTGAGTTCATCGTCTTGCGGGGGGCGGCGCACCCCTGACCGAGAGAGTAGATAAATTTCGGTTTTCATTGAACGTCTCAATATAAATAGAAAATATAACTGCGATATAATTGTTTCATTCCAATTGATTCCAAAGCGGTTAAACGCAATATTCATCAAGTATCAAATAAGGTGAATGTATTATTAAACACAATACTCATCAAGTATCAAATAAAGTAAATTTATTATTATATAGTAGCATCTATTTTAGTGAATATTCATCAAGTCAATAAGGTATTGAATAATCGATTCAATAAACATGAGCAAATCTCGGTTTAATCCCAAAACTACCAAGTTATCAAGGAATGTCCATCAATATATTTGATAAACCAACAATGTTATCATTTACAGATGGAAATTACTGAGCATTTAATTTGGATTTTCGTTCAATATTCAGTATCATAATTTGGGAATAGAATAGTTTTGGGCGATGCCTGTTATTCTTTCCAATCATATTCATATGATTTGTGATTGTATTCACATATGAATAAATGAATAAATAAATTAATAAAATGTGCATGTTGTAATGCCGCCGAATTTATACTCTCATTATGAATTTATCAAGAATAAATACATGTAAATTTCTATAAGAGTATAAGAGAGATTTCAAACAATAGCATTCCCCAAACACTCAACTTCCCAAAAAATACTATTTCTAACGCCAAATTCAACTGTTATTACGAATTTATCAGAGATTTCAAACAATAGCATTCCTCCAAAAACACTAAACATTCCAAAAATATATTATTTCTCGGAGCCAGCAAAACAATCCCTACCTCAAGACACAGAATTTAGCTTGCTAAACTCGCTAAAAAAGCACGGATTCCAGTTGAAGTCTGAATGAGGCGGTTTCTATAATTCTGATGCTCACAATGTCTTCTCCAACTTATCATTAGCCTGTCGCTAAGCTGTTATTTACCAGGTATGTAACCACAAATTAAATTCTCCATTATTGTGGTCTTGTACTAGTATTTGGCGAAATTTTAAGCACCTTAGCATTGTTTAGTTTGTGTGAGCTGAGTGGAAATGTTCTTCTGAGACACTCTGACTGACCATATCGAAGAAAGTAAGCATTTTTCCCATTTTTTAATAATTTCTCAACCATGTCAAATTGGAGTTTGGTTCAGCGAGTTTATTGGTTTCTACTCTATGGTTAGCCATAATTACATGTATCTGCTCTTTAAAAGTCTGGGAATAGTTTTATAGATTTTTGAACATTTTTAGCGTTGTCGTTTTACAATAATTTATTGTCCATCAACTGGGCAGTTTTACTATTGAAAAAAATGCTGTTGAAAAAATAAAACCATCCTTCAATTTTAATTTTATTCATCCTCTACAATTTATAACCGGAGTACATATTTGAAATTTTATACTCTTAATGATTCCCGAAAAATCTGTTAAGCTCAACAAGAGATAAGGTTTGATAAAATTAATTCATCTGCATCTGAATAATTGCAGTATCTCAGTAGTTTCCATCCGTTTGATAAAACCTCAATTAGGTGTAGGTAGTGAATTATTTTTAATAAATTAATTTCGCTCAATTATTGATTTTAATAAGGGAATAATTATGAAGTTTAATGAAGAATAATTATGTTTTTCTTTATATGAATTATGAGCTCAATTATTATGCTAGGTGAAATGAGAACCAAGCGCATAAACTGATTAACTTACATAAAAGTTGTTAACACTTGAAATCTCAAGTAGAGAAAATCATCAAATTCAGTGAGAAAGAATTATTTGTTCAACAAGATGTTTCTCTTTAGGTGGATGTTTCAAATATTCCTTGTCGAGGTATCATTCCTACATTTTTATAGGACTCAATTCAGGAGCAGAATACGTTTTGGGCTAGCACCCGTTCTCCCATTACACTATTTAAATTATAATTTAATTAGTATAGAAAAATTATTGCGAATAAAGATCAAGCTATCAATGAGGATAGACAAGAAATATTCATGAGAAGTAATAAAGTTATACTCGATTTTCATCAATAAAATAAATTTGACAGTAAGGAGCTCCAAAAATACAAAGTATAAGTTTCACCGCTAATACAAACCTATTGAGGACCGATCATGAGTTCTCAAATTTATGATATTAGTTGAATTGAAAATGTTTTTCGCGATTTCAAGAAATCTAATCCGTTGCATGGATTTGACTGATTCGTAGAGTTAAATACACGGGAAGAGAAAATCTATCACGATTTCCATAGATGGAGAGAAAATATATTAGGCTTCTAGACTATATATGAAATTGAAAGACATTCGAAGGTGCTTCATAATAAATGTACGGAAATTACTAGTTTTTTGGGATAAAATGCAACCGTCAATATTCCAACGACTAAAGAATAGAGTTATGTGAATTAATTCAATTTCTCAAATACTCATCAGATATAAGATCATGTTTCTCATAATAATCGAATAATCATTATTCATAATAGTGAAATTTATAAATAGCTAACTTCAAATAATCATTGACGATCTCTTACCTTATAAGTCCTGGTAGAAATAATCCCAAATTCTCCGGCTGATCCACAAAACCTAAACACAAAATTTTCGACAATCACCAATCAGTTTCGTTGAATCGAGTTTCTCCAAAAACATTCGAAGCACAAAAACGTACAGAATCACACTAGCCTACCATAGAAATGAAAAGATATATTATAGAAATTGTAACGGGAATTTCATAAGTACCTAAGTTGATAAGGTGTTCCAAAATTCACTTCAATGAAAAAAAAGTTTTTTTTTACTTCATACAAACTCCGTGCCTCGAATTCCTGTAAAAATCCTTGAAGAGAAGAGATTTTCCTGTAGAAAACTTTCTTGACAAAAAAATTTTGTCATCAAGATTTATTGTATTTTTACACAATACAGTTTTTCTGAATCACTAAAAATCCATTATCTCCTTCACTGGTTTATAAGAAGATCTAGTTGAGATTGAGCCTTCCTTGAATCTTCTCTTTTGATTTCTGGTATTAATCAATAGAATGAGCTACAAACTTATGTTTGAGTGTAAGAAAATAATGTTTGAGACTGAGCACTTATTTCCCATCATTCTCGAGTTCTAATAGTCAAACCTCAAGAGATAGACACTGTACCAAAATAAAATTTCAATCTATCAGTTCTTGCTATTTGCACACTTCTTTATTACAACTATTGCACAATTTCGTTTCGCAGGACATTTTTATTTCTGGCAGCTCCAAATTCTCCTGCTCAACAATTTATTTTAACCTAGACACTGTTCAACAATTTATATCAATTCACGTCTGGTTTAACCTTAATGTCCTTCCAAGTCCTGTTGCACACTGCCCGGTACCTGTTGCACACTTTCTGATAACTAAAAGTCCTGTTGCACACTTTATGATAACTACAAGTGCCTCTTTCCAATTGTTGAATATTTTTGCACACTTTTTGATTGATAAAAGTCCTATTCAACACTGCAGTATTGTTGTACAGCTCCTGATAACTACAAGTACTGTTCAAATTATTTTATTTTTTTAATTTCTTTAATTTCCTGCGCACTTTCTGACACCTATAAGTCCTGTTCAACACTGAAGTGTATTGCTACACAATTCTTGAATCCTATTACAATATTTCTGATAACTACAAGTCCTGTTCAACACTGAAGTGTATTGCTACACAATTCTTGAATCCTATTACACTATTTCTGATAACTACAAGTCTTGTTTAACACTCAAGTATTGCTGGACAATTCCTGATCACTTGAGTTCTATTGCACTCTTTCTTATAAATCTAGTCCTATCACAAACTGTCTGATAACTCAAGTCCTATTGCACTCTTTGATATAACTCAAGTCCTACCCAGCAATACTTCTGGTAACTGCGGTCGTCCTTATGCCAACAACGTGTTTCCTACCAGCAACTAACCAATCTGAAGGAACAGATGATGTTGCTCCTACAAGACACCGAACAAGACTGAAGACTAGAGCTTGAGCCGGCATTAGCTCCCCCCTCTTCGTCTACTTCTCTTTCTTCTCCGTCTTCTACTTCTTTTTCTTCTTCTACTTCTGTTATACCTGTTCAAGAGTCCATTCCTCTTCCGTGGTATCCCACCATGTACAACCTTTATCCGGTTGTCCTTTACACTAGTTCTTTGGGGCAGTAGTATTTTCTCTCCCACTTCTTCTCCTTCTCACGTCCACAGGTCTATTTCTGTCACTTCCACAATTATTTCCATCTCCTCATCAAGAATGCATTTTTCTATATGTATCATCACAGATCAAACTTTATTTCTTTACTGAGTCTATGGTATCATTCAAGAGCTATAGATTCAATTCAATTCAATTCATTTTTTCCTTCTGAATACAATTCAAAGCAGTTACATAGAATCTCAAGCAATAAAGTTTATATAATTCAAGAAACGATATAATATACTTACTGAAATCAAACAACAAAGTATAGAGTTCATTTATCTAGGAGCTATAACAATTTGTGTAAGAAATTCGTAAAAATGTCTCGACCACTTGTATATTTCTGTCACTTCCACAATTTTTCATATCTTCACCATTAGAGATATAAATACTTCCACATACTTAATACATATGTAATACATTGAAGATATTACTACATGAATACATTCTTCTGTATATATATCATCTGAGATCTATAGAGTTCATTTATCTGTAAGCTATAAAAATTTGTATAAGAACTTCGGTAAAAATGTCCCGATTTCCGAATGAGGATTGTTCATGAGTGGAAAAACATCTGAAGAAGGAAAATTATATGTGATTGAGTGGGGAAGGGTGCATTTAGTCGGTTAACAGCTTCTATTCTTTTCTATTTATTAGAAAAGAGAATTTTGCTAAATATTATCTCACTTTGTCCATAACTGTGATTGTGAATGATAATAAAATTCGATTTGTTTCTTCATTCAGGAGCTTCTGAACAAATGTTGAATATAAGTGGTGAAAAATAATTGAAATCAATCAATCTATTGAACAGTATTTATCACCATTAAGTAAGTACTCTTTCCACAAATATAGGCCCGAGTAAGTAATTTACTTCACTTATCTCAATCAATCTATTGAATATGTGAGAATGAAATTGAGGAGGAGAGAATAAAAGTTCTTGGACAAATGTTTTCCATATTTCTTATATACTGTATATTCCCTTCTCCACTCTCTTCTCTTTCTCCTTCTCCTTTCTCCCCTTTAATTTTTTTCTGGTAATTTCTGTTCTATTCTTTTTTTTGATTAAATATTCCTATTCTTCAGGTTTTGGTTATTTTTCCGTTACTTAAGATTTTCTCTCTCGTCTCCTCCTCACTTCTATTAAGCTTTAATTGATACCCTACCCTTTTTATACTAATCATCTACTCATTATACCCATCTATTGTTTAGTCTGATCATATTTTTCCAGTCACCACCACATTAGCATCATCTCAAACTGTCTTTTTTCTTCAAATCAATTAATCGTTGTTTCTCTCTCTCTTCCACCACTCTTTAACTTCCACATCCCAGTCTCATTCATCCTTTTCCACAATAAATTGCTTTTTCTTTTTTTTTAAGTTTTCTTTACTCTTCAAATTGTTATCCATCAGTCTCTTTCACTTGGATTTTTTTAATAATCCCCTTCCCACCAACACAGCATCTACATCACCTTCTCCTTCCTATACTCCCACCTCTTTCTCTGATCTTTCTCCTTCTTCTTCTCTTCCTCCTCCTCCTCCTCCTCCTCCTCCTCCTCCTCCTACTCCCCCTACTCCTCGTCCTACCCCTTCTCCTCCAACTCCTCTTCCTCCTCCTTTCCTCCTCCTCTTCTCTCTTCCACTCTTATCTTTATACCCACAACTTATCTTGATATGTTTTACACCTCCTCCTCATCAGCACAGTATCTACAGATCTACACTTCTATACGTCTCTTTCTCCTTCCTATACTTCCACCTATTCCTCCTCTCTCTCTCCTTCTCTTCCTCCTCCTCCTGTCTTTCTCCTCCTCTTCTCTCTTCAACTTGATATCCACAAGTTCTCTTGATATGTTTTTCACCTCCTTCTCACCAACACAGCATCTACACTCCTCTATGTCTCCTTCTTCTTCCTATTCTTCCACCTCTTCCTCTTCTATTTCTTCTTCTCCCCCTCCTCTTCTTCACTTCCTCCTCATCCTCATCCTCTCTCACCCACTCAGCTCTCTTTCACCTGATATTTTCCACACCTCCTCACCAACACAGCATCTACACTTCTCTGCGACTCCTCCACCTCCTTCCTAAACTTCCACCATCTCCTCCGCCACCACCTCTTCACCACCTCCTCTACCACACCGCCTCTTCTCTTCCTCATCATCCTCCCCTCCCCACCAGACCAAAGTCCAGTTCCGTCTTCGTTATTCCACCACAACGAGCCGCTACAACTGCACTATTTCTTCTTTTTTTCTCTCCACGTCTCCTTCTCCTTCCCCTATTTCTCCTTCCTCTTCTACTCCATCGCGCGCACCGGTCAGGTTGTTATCCACTCCTCGTCCTCCTTCTTTTCCACCACCTCCTCTTCCTTCACAACCTCTTCTTCATCTTCTACTTCTGGTTCCTTGACCGGTAAACGCTGTTCCTCTATCCGACACACAGACCCAGTTAGCTTCCACTTCTCTGCTCCTTCTTCTTCTTCTACTTCCTCTTGTTCTTCGTCTTCTTATTGCTCTGCACTTGTTTCTTTTTCCACCACTCACCGCTGCCGTCAACGCTGCACTCATCTTCTTCTAATCTTCTTCCTCTCTTCCTCTCCACCTTCTACACCGCTATGCACTTGCCTTCTTCCATTTTCATCTATTCTCTACTAGCTGTTACATCCCCTGTCTCTTCTTCAACTTTTAAACGTCTTCTAGTACTATTATTTGATCTTAATATCTCTCTCTTCTTGGTAGAGAGTTAGTGGAAAGGATATTTTGAATATTCTTTCCGAAGAATGGACATTGATATGGCCAAAGCTCCGCCAATTTATATAGATGCATAACAATATTATCTTTAGTTATTACAAATTGCTTTTTTCGTATCATATACAGTTCAATAATTATTTCCTTTTTTTCAGCACTACAGCGCAATATGAGCTTTGGCCGCCTCCACTACAGCTCTCCACGCTTCTCGGTTCTCTGTTAATTGTCTCCATCCTCTATATCCCATTTTTTGGAGATCGTCTCTCACTTCATCTTCCCATCTTATTCTCGGCCTTCCTATCTTTCTTCTTGAATGTAGCCTCTCCTTGAATATTATTTTAGGCATTCTGTTTTCGTTCATTCTACAGATATAGACAGTCTACAGATCATTCTACAGACATTCTACAGACTCTATAACAAATTACCTGCCAGCCTTAAAGCAACGACAGGCCGTAAATTCAGGGCCTTGATGAAAAATGAATTACTGAATATATGTGCATATTCAATTGAAGAATTCCTTACCTATTATGAGGTACAAAATAATTAGTTTGTAATGTTTTATGTAAGTTAAATGATTTTTTTTTTTTTTTTATTCTTCTGAATAATATTGATTGACAAATCCGAATACCCCTTCTATAGGTGGTCAGTGGATGATTAATGATAATAATAATAATAATAATAATAATATGTCCAAACTATCTAAGCCGCTGTGCCTTTATAAATTTTACAATATTTCGGCCTTTTATCAATGCCTCGAGCTCTGAATTAGTTCTTCTCCTCCACTCCTCTCCTTCTTTAACTGGACCATAAATCTTTTTTAGGAAGAAGAGGGAGAGAGTGAGAAACATAAAGAAGAAGAGAGGGTGAGTCAGAAACATAAAAAATAAGAGAGGGTGAGTCAGAAACATAAAAAAGAAGAGAGGGTGAGTGAGAAACATGAAAAGAAGAGAGAGAGAGTGAGAAACATAAAATAGAAGACAGAAAGATAGAGAGAGTGATTGAGTGAGTGAGAATGAGCGAGGATGGAGCGGGTTAAAAGTGAGTAACTGAGTGAGCGAATAAGTTTGGAAAGAGAAAAACAGATCAAAAGAGAGAGAGAAACATAAAAATAAGAGTGAGAGAGAAAGTGAGAAACATAAATGAAGAGAGGGTGAGAAACATGAAAAAGAAGAGAGAGAGTGAGAAACATGAAAAATAAGAGAGAGAGAGAGAGAGAGAGAGAGAGAGAGAGAGAGAGAGGAGAGAGAGAGAGAGAGAGAGAGAGAGAGAGAGAGAGATGAGAGAGAGAGAGAGAGAGAGAGAGAGGAGAGAGAGAGAGAGGAGAGAGAGAGAGAGAGAGAGGAGAGAGAGAGGAGAGAGAGAGAGAGAGAGAGAGAGAGAGAGAGTGGTTCCAGGTGCAATGAGATGTCAAGTACACTCAACACGTTTTCTGCAAGGCCACAAGAACTACAGTTAACTTTGTCTGCATCCTATCCTATCCTCCAATACGGTACAAGGGATTAGAGCTGTTATTTTTATGACGTCTAATCGTCACGAGCAGGGTAACTTGTTTATTGTACAAGAAAATGTTACTCTCCCAACCAAAAAGATATTCCAGTAAATATTGTAAGTTGAGTGCCGTTTTTCTCTTGAAAAAAATGAAACTAAAGTTCTATAGTGATGTCCACATTATAATGGCAGTGGAGAAAGACAGGAGAACAACGTTGCCGATTGAAGTTTCATAATTAAGATTTAATATTTTATTAATTTATTAATAATTCTACTTTGTTAAAAGACGATCTGGCAACAGAGCAAAAGCGAGAAAGAGATAGCACTATCCGCTTTTTTGGATGATAGACAAGGATAGCAATTGCTAATCAAACATTGCCATTATAACGTGGACCTCCATGTAGGACTAATTTCCGGACAAATTCAATTTATCAATTAAATCTCTAATACACCGACTTGATCTATCAGAATAAAGATTACAATAGTGTCACGAACTCTAGAGCCCTGCTTGCCATTCCCGATGAATCTATGTTAAGCTGAGCAAAAAGAATCACATTCATTCTTATGGGAGTGTTCACACATCATTTGCAATATGTCAATTCATTGCTGATACCGAAGAGGATAGGAATATTCTATTGCAGAGAAAACGTATTCAAGATTGTTCATTCCATGCTTGATCAGTTTAGTTATATTTTCCGATGCTGTTGCTAATAACTTCAACTGAAAAGCTTTAGAAATATGTGAACGGTTGAAGTTTTCAGATACCCATTAGTGGACTAAAGCTTTATTGATTTTTGCACGTTCGATTTCAGGACGGCAAAAAATCTTACGTTAAAAATCGATGTGTATGTAACTAGACTATAACATGATCTTAAATCTCTCTAAAACTAAAAATGGGTAGCCCACTCAATAAAATGTTGTACCTTGAGCAGTTTTCTTATTATTGAAGAATGATCATCCGTATCTAGCCAAGGCAAAAATCAAAAGATGCACCTGTACGAGATTATTAGATTATTGGCTGGATTATAGATTGTAGTTTCTCATCATTCTAAGTACGTCAATCTCTCAAAATGATTGCATTTTGTCAAAAAGTGACTTGAGTTCAATACTGATTAATTTTGAATTATTTATAGCTATACATTTTTTGTAAATGAATCTATTTTATCAATATCTTCCATGTTTTTTCATCTTCTTTCAAAACTCCCTTTTGTTGCTCATTCTTTCTCCATAGTACAAATTTTTCTCAACTACTTCGTACCTTTATTCCTGTTATTCTTCCCACAAACTATTCATTAGTAAACACCTTTAAACTTTCTACAAATTTCACTTCCACCTCATTTCCAACTCCATACCCCTAATCTATCAATAATCCACGGCCCAACCATTCCCAAAACTCGATAATCGTTGATTGATCCCAGAACGTGGCCAACATTATTCAATAGTCAAACAAGGAGCACGACTTCAATAATAACAAAAAATACATAGATCTCTAATCATGAGAAATCTGTCAAAAATCAAATAAATATACCACAGGCAGTGAGATATGGACAGAAAATCATGAAAAATAGATAGCATAGACGTTGAAGTATGAGTAGGTTAGTCATTACCCATTGGCTAAGGCCCATTACAGACTTGTCTATCATCAATGACAAGTTCAGAGGTCTTGTAAGAAGAGAAGAAGATATTCAGGCAGAGTCCTAGTAACACATTCGTATCCCAAAAGAGATTTGATTGCAAAAGTGATGGAATAGCTGCATAGAGAATAGTACTACTTTGGTGAAATTGTATCAAACATAATTTGGTGACTGAGCTCAACGGTTTGTACATGTTAAAACCAACAACTGGTTAAACCATAGATCTTAATGACTTACGTGAGGATTCACAATATTTAGGGCTATATGCTTACACTGTGCTTGAAGCTGAACCATGTTTACTTGTAGAGTAAACCATGTAAACCATAGATCGTAATTACTAAAATGAGGATTCACGTTATTTAGGGCTGTATGCTAACACTGTGCTTCAAGCTAAACCATGTTCACTTGTATAGTAAATGAGAAATGAGTTTGCATTTATCAGAATGTGTTACTTTCCTTGCCATATTACCATAGGTAGGAAGGAAAGTATTGCTTTCCGAAAAAATTAAGGTACCCAAATTTCCAAATTTCTATACGTTTCAAGGTCCCCTGAGTCCAAAAAAGTGGTTTTTGGGTATTGGTCTGTGTGTGTGTGTGTGTGTGTGTGTGTGTGTGTGTGTGTGTGTGTGTGTGTGTGTGTGTGTGTGTGTGTGTGTGTGTGTGTGTGTGTGTGTGTCTGTGTACACGATATCTCATCTCCCAATAAACGGAATGACTTGAAATTTGGAACTTAAGGTCCTTACACTATAAGGATCCGACACGAACAATTTCGATCAAATGCAATTCAAGATGGCGGCTAAAATGGAGAAAATGTTGTCAAAAACAGGGTTTTTCGCGATTTTCTCGAAAACGGCTCCAACGATTTTGATTAAATTCATACCCAGAATTGTTATTGATAAGCTCTATCAACTGCCACTAGTCCCATATCTGTAAAAATTTCAGGAGCTCCGCCCCATCTATGCGAAGTTTGATTTTAGATTCCCAATTATCAGGCTTCAGATACAATTTAAACTAAATATTTCGAGTGGAAAAGATTGAGCATGAGAATCTCTACAATTATTAATGCTCAGTAACATTTTCACCTAAAATTAAAAATAAGCTCGAAATTCGAGAAAATGTGATTATCCAATTGCAAACTGTTGGCAACTGTTGTTTCTATTATTTAATGATTGACTATGAGATAGCAGACCTCGTGTGTCTCCAGCGTTATTGCCCTGTCAACAGCTAGCACGAATCTTTGAATAGTAGACTTGAGATGCGCGGCAACACTAGCGTCAGTTGATAAATTTTCATCACGGCAAGGAAAGTTGTGTGAGTGCACCACACCAGATTTTTTCATTTGGGGTTTAAATAAACAGCTGACATTTTTCTGTCTAAACCGAGTATCAGCATACGGGCCTTCAAGTCAATGGAAATGATAGGACTAAAGGGTTGCCGATTTTCATATTTTCACCGCCTCCTATAGCCTACTAGATAGCATGATTCAAGTCATCCCGGTATATCTGATATAAAGACCGGTTTCCGAGCTCGGGATTCAGCTAAGTTCTAGACTTTAAGCTGGCCACTGACGAGCATTCCAAACGGCGTGGCGCGGCGCGATGTCACTCCAGCTGGAACGATCCAAATCCGTAAATATTTTGTGGGTCAATTCACGAGCACTCCATTCCATCACTCCAGTAGTTGATGGTTTGTGATCAAGTATGGACGAGGAACTTCTCCTGATTTCATCAGCTGTGTGTTTGTACGTAAAAAGAAAAAAACCCAAACGGAAATGGGTGAAACGTTTATTTTCGAATAGGCGGAATCACACGCATCTGAATTTATTTCAAGATCTTAGTGTCGAACCTTCGGACTGGAAGAATTATTTGCGTATGAATGAAGATACCTACAACCATTTACTTCGTTTGATTACACCGATTTTACACCTACAACCATTTACACCGATGATTACAAAGAAAGATACAGTCATGAGACAGTGCATTACTCCCCATGAGAGGTTGGCTGCAACTCTACGTTTCTTGGCCACCGGGATGAACTATGAAGAGCTGAAGTTCATCACAGCGATATCACCGATGAGCCTCTCATCGAGTTGAGCTTCTTAGTAACTACATCTTTTGTAGCTGTGGGATCACCAGTTTTAAAAAATCAAGGATCATCTCCAGAGCAGCGTTGCTTTTCACCTTGTCATGGTAACCAGGGTCTGTTATTTTCCACAAACAGGTATGATCCCTGTACATCTCGATCACAGAGATTACAAAATCCCGGTTCCAACTCATGACAACACAAGAACAAAACAACAATCAAAACAAGAGCAAAACAGCAATCTATCCTTCCAAGTCAACGGTCTGACACGCACTGAGACGGGACAACCCACAGGTTTCCACATTCACGGTCGTTCCGTCGTTCCAGCATGCCATCGAGATTCCCCATTCACGAGGAGTTGGAGTGACGTAGGTTTGGCGTGGCGCGATGGATTTTCAACCGGTTGGAATTCCATCGAGCCTCGTCGCTCCACCAAAATACGAGCGCGATTCACCATTCACGTCGTTCCAATGGCACGCTACCGTGCCATTTGGCTTGTTGGAACGCTCGTCAGTGGCCAGCTTAAGACAGCTGGAGTCAGAAAATAGGCTTTCCGAAACGGGGCGTAGTCGTAGTCATAGTCAAAATAACGTTTAAATTAAATTCCGAAACACTAGAAAATTGAACACAGAATAAAATGAAGAGAAAATAGTGTCAGCTATTTTGAATTATTCAGGAATGTTTCATCTCGTCAAGGAAAACGTCTCTAATTATAGAAATGAGAAGATAAAGATTCATTTAAAACCGTTTTGGAAAGTCAATTTCCTGACTCCAGCTGTTTAAAGTCTGGAACTTACCAAAATCCCGAGCTCGGAAACCGGCCCTCACTCAATGTTCATTCTTGTTAATAATAATTATATTTGATTCAATTCAATTCTATTTATTCACAACACATAAAATACAATGAGATAAAGAAATATACAATAGAGCAATTATAATAACAGTAACAATGAAAATAGTACATAGAAAATTTAACAATATTGCTAAAATAATAATATTGCTGATTCATTAAGGAAAAATATATCTTTCAAAAATTTAATGTGAGACTTTCATGATTAAGATTGAATATTTTGGTAATTCATGATACTTCTACATGGTATAAAATCAATCTAGCAACGTTGAGGAGCTAGGAAAGGATAGAGCTATCTACTTTCTCGAATGACAGACAAGGATACGAATGTTAATCAGGTGCTGACTTTATAACATGAATCTCACTAAAGTAGAAAACAGGCAATGACAAATTGCACCCAGTTAGTAGTGTAGTGTGCCTTACAGTTGAACCTGAGTGATTATACTCTCCAATTTCTCCATAAAATTCTGTCAAATCCAAATTTTCATGAACGTCAGCATTTCTTGTGAATAACGTCAATCATCCCCATAAAACCAATGCTGACATCTAAAAATGGATAACGCTACAGACATCGTCACTTCGAACTGTCACCAGCTCTTACAAATGTATCACCAATGCTTCATATTCAACCAATAGTGACAGTTTGAAATGGTTTTGGCACAGTCTTGGATATCCAATCGGAAAGAAAGCACGCACACAGCAGGGGGATAGGGAGGGGTACCCCACCCCTCGACCACCACGGTCAGGAGGGGGGTCAAAGGTCAAGACCCCATCGGCACGTCTCTTCAAGAAGTATTGAATGGAAAAGATTAGAGACGGCACCGATAAGCACTTAAGATGTGTCAATTATCGTCTCACAACTCAGGGCGAGACGGTCATCTTCTGAAAATGAGCTTCAACTTCTTTCTGATAGGACTCTAACTTCTTTCTGATGAGACTCATTTTCCGGCAATAGCAATTTTTCCAACGCAGCCAATCGGCTCTGTTTTCCTCATTGTAGTACGCCTTTAAAAAACTCTCTTTCAGCTAACTATACACGAATTCACTTCATACTGTCATTATTGGTTGAAAAAGGGAACATTGATGTAATCCATAAGTAACTCTGCCAGAATATACCATCTATGAACAATTCACTTAAATACTGTCAGCATCAGTTGAATGAAAGCATTCACATCAATTCTAAGAAACACTCTGACAGTTTATAGTAAATCTCACTAAAGGCAAGTAGCTTCCATTTGTCAGCATTGTTTGAATGGGACGTATTGACGCCATTTATGACGGAAACTGACAGTTGAAGGTGAATCCCGCCATAGGCAATCAGTGTTTTGTGTAGTCGTTTAGAAACAGAGGTTGTGAGATTTCCTCGGAGAGCAGCAAACCTCTTCAGGTCAGGATCTCAATTTGCTCGATTGAATAGTTAAGTGCGTTCCTTTATTATTTCCATCAAAACTAGTAAAATAAATTCGAAATTTAGTTGAAATTCGGTGGAGGTATTAAGGCCTTTTTTCACGATAGCCTGGAGATACAGTGAAGCTCCGATAATTCTTTATTATTTTATGATTTTTTCATTATCTTCGTCGAGGCTAGTAGGATCAATTCGGAAATTTATTATTTTATAAATTCGAAATTTTGTTGGAATTCGGTGGAATTATTAAGGTTTTTTCACGATGGCCTGGAGATACTACAGTGAGGCTCCGATAATTCTTCATTATTTTAAGGTTTTTTCATCTTCTTCGTCGAGGCTAGTAGGATAAATTCGGAAATTTATTAATTCGAAATTTCGGTGGAATTATCAAGGCCTTTTTCACGATGGCTTGCAGATACAGTGAAGCTCCGATAATTCTTCATTATTTTATGATTTTTTCATTATCTTCGTCAAGGCTGGTAAATTCAATTCGCAAATCTATTGAAATTCGGTAAAGTGAATAAGGTTTTTTCTCGATAGCTAACAGATTCCGGGGACCTCCGTTATAATTCGAGCCCCGGTAATGCGACATGATGTTGAAATGTTAGAGATTTTAGCTGAGGATGAGACTTACATCCCCTAGACTTGTGCATACATACGTGAATGCCTGTTGTATTCACCTGAATTGAAATTATTGTCTATACAATTGTTTTATTTAAATATATAGGGTAGTTCACGATATGCATGTAGATGATCTTGTATGTTGTGTGTTTAAATAATAATTACAATAATGAATGAGCGTTTATATCATGATATTCAATTTAAACTGTAAGCATTGGTTTAATGGGGTGCATTGATGTTGTTTATAAGGAATGCTGATAGTGAATTGTGCTGTAGTTAATGAGTTTATTCTTAATGTTTCGTTTTTACAAGATATCATAAAAATGATCTGGAAAAAAATGTAACCTTGAGCTATTTGTTTGATTAATTTGTATTCAAATATCATGTCAGTGATATGTTAGGGAGGAGAAATAAGGTTACTTCAAGTTATTTGGTATATGATATTAGCTATTTGGTTTGTATTCAAATATTATGTCAGTGATATGTTAGGGAGGGAGAAAAATGTTACTTTAAGCTACTTGTTTGACTAATTTGTATTTGAGTATTATATCTGCAATATCTTGGGAGTATGATAATGTTGATAGGAGAAATATTTGAAGGACCTACAAATTTCAGTTTCGAACCAACATGTTAATAATGACAGTAAAAAAGAGAAGAATACATATTAGATATATATTATTATTTATTACATGTAAATTCAAATGGTTTTCATAAATCCTTTTGGACTGAAAATTTTGTGGAAATTCAGAAGACATAACCTCATTTCAGATGTTTAATGTCACCTAAATTTAGGAGAGAAATAGTACAAGGTATTCTTAGGTTTTTTCTCCCGATCTGTGCTTCATTGTAAAAAAGAATAAATAAAGAATAAAGAATATATATGAGTAATAATTATGTACTGTATTCACTTCTGTGTTGTAATGGTATTTTGGTCGAACAGAACCATTTGGAAACGTAGGAAAATTCTTTTAAATAATCGAGTAACCAATCAGAACAATTCTTCCATGATTCAAGAGCTAACACATGAGAATTAATATCATCAATCAATTATTACAATGTAGAATAGTAAATAAAATGTAGTAAAAATGTAGAATGAAATACAGTAACTAGTTTGAATCTTATCCTATTTAATAATGCTGATAATCAATATGAATAAGGTCCAACTTCAGTTGGAAAATTGTATGCTGATTCTGGCTTAGGCTAGATGCACACCAGTTAGTCAAGACGAGACAAGACATGATTAGGCACGTTCATTCACAATACTTCACATAGTTGTTTATGAAGACATGTCTAATTGCAATGACTAATCAGTGTGAGTTGCACCATAAGCAGCTATGTGAAGTATTGTCACTAAACGTGTCTGATCATTTCTTGTCTTGACTAACTGGTGTGCGCCTAAGCTTATATTAATTATCTAATAATAATTATCCTACTTATTTGATAATTTTTGTTCCTCCCCGCCTAAGCCTGCACATTTTTACCACAATATGTGTAATATATTCGCGAAAGCTTCTCTGAAATCAGAATAAGTTCCTTGCAAGCACTGATCTCCTTCCGTGGTATCCAACATCACGACTTCTTATCGGTTCCAAGTTGTAAGATAGTAACAGTTTAGTTATAATCTCGACACTAACTCACGCCCCCAAAGATTTTTCTGCCTCATTGACTCCCTCGATTGATTTATTCTCGCCTCTCAGTCTGTTTTAATGGCGAATCCACCTACAAAACGCCGCAAATTTCCCAACTTCCGTCCACTCCAATTCACTATCAGCTGTCAGCAATCTTCATAAATAGTTACAATGCTTCCCATTCCATCAATGCTGACAGTCGATGTGACCTCACCATAAAGCAGCTACAACAAAACTAGAGGCTATGAAATAATGAGACTGTGGTAACAGTTTCCTCTTTCGATAGTGTGGTAAGTATCGATATTAATCTGGGTTTCGACTTCGAGGGCTACAGATATCAAAGGGTGTCAATCAATAGTGATGATAATATTGATTAGCAATAAAATCGATACTTTAGCTGAAGAAGGATTATGTGATAGCTTTTAGTTGCAATTTCATAACTAGTCTACTTCTTCAAATGAAAGGTTTCGTTTATGCTATGCGGCCGAATACTGAGAAAGAATACCATTGGTTATAATAGTAACGTTCACTATGTTCAAAGTCAATCCACATAAACAAAGTGGATCACTGAAGCCTGGTTTTTACTAGTAGAGTTAGTGGTCGAGTGAAGGCTGGTTTTCACTAGTAGAGTAACTGGCATACTAACTCTACTCTACTTACTTGGTCGAGTAACTGTTTTCACTACAATTGAGAATAGTAGGTAAAGTGTGTTGTCTAGCGAACAGAACTAACCTAAATATGCCAATAAGGAACATTCATTATCTTTATTCACAAGAGACAATATATGGATAATGAATATTTTGCATATATTATACAATCTCTACTCTACTACCTCGAGACTGTTTTCAATTTTCATTAGCATACGGTAGTAGTGGTAGAGTTAGAAGCGGTGGTGGGAAGGCAAGTGGTAGAGTACTATTCCACGGTGCTATCCCACTCTACTCTACTAAAAACTACCATGAACGTTTTCATTAGGAAAGTTCACAAGATAGTATAAGGTGAGCGCTACTGTCCAGAGATTGTCAGTTTTGTGTAAGGGTAAGCATTCCTGACCGTCAATTGAGAGGTACTGGGTTCGATTCCCGGGCAGACAAATAATTTTTGAATAGTAGCGCTGAACGAAATTCCATCTATAGTGAGGTCCACATTATAATGGCAGTGTACGATTGACAATACTGTTGCTGTCCTTTTCTATCATACAACAAAACAGATACCACTATCTCTCTCTCGCTTTGCAATGTTGTCTATTTGCCAGAATATTTTATATTTACTTTTGACAGTGACTGTACAAAACTGCATGAACAAACCATTTTCTCAGCCGTCATTTTTTTTCTTCATTCTATCAAAATACTTGAATACACAAGTCGTATAATTGATTTAAAATGTATTTTTGAAACAATGAAATAATTTTTAAACATTACCGAACGAGAAACACAAATTAAAATACCTGAAATGACATTTTAAAAGTTGATAACTAACCATCCTAGACTTCATCCATGCTTAAGTTAGCCTACCCGTATAGGTTAGACCTACTCGACTCATACCGGTATAAATAATATTGAAAAGTTATATCAGAATTAATCCATTGGAATTAATTATTTTCAAATAGGACTTCTATTTTTCTATTATTTTTAAAGGAAATTGGAATAGAATACCTACCAAATAACTCAGTTTCTGTTGTTTTGAAATTCAGATTGTTGTATCACAGCTTTTTAAATTAGCCGCCATTCCAGGTTTGTATAAAAATAAAAATCTGATCTCAGTCATGAAAGCAAATTTTTGAACCAAATCATGAAAAAATATATTTTCTTGATCAATTTGACATAAAATTGATTATGTTATCAAGGAAATGATAACTATTATCAGATTAAATCCAATGGGATGAATCACAGAGAAGTAAGAGTAATCTTCTACTTTGTGGATGAATTGAGTAACAGCTGTGTACATTCAGTGGGAAAATGGAGAGACTTAGCAACGTTTTTCTCCTATCTTTCTTCACTGCCATTGTAACGTGGACCTCACTATAGCTGTTTATCCTGTTGTCAATATTTGCGGTAGCAGAAGTCTTCAGAGTGAATTACAGCATTTAATTTGGATTTTCGGTTAATAATAATGATTAATTCATTAGCATTTGAATAATTGCAATATCTCAGTAATTTCCATCTGTAGAAATGATGATATTTATAACAATGACAGTTTGAAATGATTCTCACTATATTATACAATGGAACTTTAAAATTTAATTTTTGTGGACTATTTTGAAAGTATTTTCCCAGAAATTCATCTCTGAGAGAGGGAAATACTGCTCTATAAATGGATTGACAGAGAAACATTGTACTTTCTGTTTTGTAAATGTGATGAGAGAAAATGATGTGTTATTTATAGCAAAGACAGTGTGGAGTGATTCTCACTTGATTATACAATTAAACTTTAAAATTCCATTTCAAAGAACTATTTTGTAAGTATTTCCCCAGAAATTTCGCTCCAAGTGAAGGATATACTGCTCTATAAAATCCATGAGATGTTACCACAATTAACAAAATCATGACTACACCTTCTTCTCAGTCAGATCAATCACCACACCGTGAGAACCCCTTGAATTATTACAGTTTTCGTGGTCATATCGTCTTAATTTCAAACTATTTCTTCCTTTAACGTGATCTTGCACTCACACGATATCCTGATGCTCCACTATTAAATAGATCGTGTCTAATTTTATAGATTACGTCCGATTTTATACTAAATCTTTCCACAATATTGATCAGTTTTATTGCAACGTAACGATATTCGTTTATTATGGAATGTCAGGATTAATCATTACTTGCCATCCAACTAACATTAATATGCGTCAAGCTCTAGATTGAAATATCACCGTTATAGAGTTCACTAAGAGCTCAATAGGATGTATTTCTTGCACACAAATATGATATTATTATCAACTCTATACATAGCTGTTATCATACATCAACTATATAATAGTTCCTTATTAAAAAGTAATACAGTTCATGACGGATGGATGATGTTTAGAGGAATTAGTTCATGATAGTCATTTTCCGGTGAATAATCGTATTTCATGATCTATTCTGATGGGATTTTCAACATAAAATGGATACCGAACTGAACGGAACTCTAAGATTTATCTATTTTATCCAAGGTCTGAATTGGCACTACTTAACACTGCTTGAATGAAGGCTTGGAATTGAAGTAATTTTGATTTCTTCAAGTGTGTTTCTTGTGATAGTTTTTTGGGCTTCAGGTTTATCCACTGATTTATCTTCTCATCAATACAGATGGAAGATTTTAATTAGAAATTGCAATTAACCAGTTACTGGAATATTATTTTGATTTCTCAGAAGTAAGCAACTTGTGATGGTTCATTGGACTTCGGGTTTATCCACTTATTCATATTTTCATCAATACAGATGATTTATATACAGAGGAAGATTCAAATTAGGAATTGCAGTTAACCAATTACTATATTATTTTATTGAATATTCTAAATAACTAGATTATTATACGGTAATAGAATTACAAATCATTATAAGGATATGACTGAGCAAGTGCAACAAGCCCAGCCCAAAACTGCTCTACTCCCCAACTTCATAAATAGTAAACATTCCATAAGAGAGGTTATATTTCCACTTCCAATAATTCAAATCCAATTTATTATTTGTTCTGATGAATACTTGGAATGAGTATTTTGGTTTCTATGATTCTTGTGTGAGCTCCTTTGGAAGAGCTTTTTAGAATAGGTAGTTGTGAAACAAGGAAAACACTGTAAAGAATCGAGGGAGTGGTGTAACTCAAGAAATAACTTGGGATGAAAAGTGGACAGTTTTTTATAGTTGTGTATCCTCTAAGGTGTTGTAATAGTTTTATTTCTTGACAGTGCACTAAATTTCAAGAAACCTTATTTGATCGCCTTAAAATTCTATTATTAATTCATTGATTGGGTGACCGGGGTGCAAATTACCAATTCAGACAATTTATCGTAGATTTAAGCTTTTGAGTTTGACAGGACTCTTTTAAGAACTACGGTGCTCTTGATAGAAGAAAAATCATCAAAAATACCTCGAAAAATATAGAGGGAGTATGTTGGAACTAAGGATAGAACTAGAGAAAGGAAAAATAACCACGAAGTACAAGAAACAGCTGATAAACAACAATGTAACAATACATCTATTTTATTTGTGGAAATCGATTTTGAGCTTTCTCGGTTGATAGAAACCTATAACATGAAAAATACACATGAAAATAAATGGGAAGTTGCATCTGTAGAAATGCTAATCAGTGAATAATATTATTATTACAGCATTCAATTGGGATTTTCGTTAAATAATAATTAAACATGAAAAAGTTATACACTTTTATAAAACTTTGAATACGAAGAATATGATAGGAATTTAGGATTGAGTAATTCAAATACAAGATGCAATCACAATTTAAACCATTTAAAATCTACAATTAAAAACCATTTTGAATAAACCCAGAATATACCCCACTCATCTGATTTTCCAAGAGTTTGATGTATTAAAGTTAGACAACTCAACTTTAAAACTTTACCTAAATTCTTATAAAAAGAAACAAATTTCCTAAATTAAATGAACATGTCTACAACCTCGGACCAAATGTAATAGAAAAATTTCAAATTTGTCCTACAAAGTTAACTTTCATTAGAAGACAATTGATTTACACAAGCAGCAAATTAATAAATGCAATACCTTTTGATAACGGATGAATGGATTAAGTGTGAATATTTCTTCACTTTGAACCTAGCAATGTGATTTATTTCAATTTTCAGTTTGATAGTTCTCTGAATTCTGACTTTTATGAATTATCAATAGAGGTGTGAATTATTCTACTTAGGACTACATTTTAAAAGTATTCCTGTCTCTACTTTAGTTACACAGCCTTTTCGTTCCAATTTCTAGTTATTTTAAGGATTTTTTAAGCAACTCTCACCAGCGGGCAAAGAGTTATCTTTTTCTGGTGATGCCTAGAATAATATTATAATTAGTTCAGTTTTTCTTCTTCATGTATATGCATGTATGTGTAGTTGCATCATGTACATTTTATTTTTATTTTTGCATATGTAAGAGTAAATTGTTTGTTTTCTTTTTTGCACAAAAATGAATTTGATTTGACAATCACAATTTACAAATACAGTTTCAAATACTCTTATATCTCAACCTTTGTACCTTGACTTATCTTTGTACCTACTGACGAAATCCATGTATATGATTTGTTGATTAATAAAACCTATTCTATTCTTTTTTATAAAATAAAATTTATTATAGTATCCTTTGAAATTGATAAAATAATAAAATAAGAATACAAATTGTAAAGTAACTACTAGTTTCGGTGATCACACCAAAGGGTACTATAATTCTATTTTATAAATACAAGAAAGTAGCCCTGAATTCATACATTTTGAAAAACTATTTTATTCTATTTGAAATTGAGTATGAAAACGTTCCAGGAACATTGAAATAACAAGTATTGAAACGGAAGAAAGAACCAGAAAGAGAAAAATGTAAGAAGACGAACAACAGGAACAAGGAACAACGGTTGAAAGCGGAAATGTAGCAATTTGCGGTCCGTTTTAGCGTGGTACCAACTCGCGAATACAGCCCGACAACCACTAAAACCATAATAGCACAGTATACTGGGAACAGCAATGCATATCTGCGACCGAACAATAAAATATTTTTTCTCACCGTTCGATCAAAGCCAAGATAACACGATTGTTTCTGAGAGATTAATAGAGTAGGCCACACTACCAACTGCTACTAAATCTCAATAATAATACAGTGCCACATTTGAGATTCACTTTAATCTGTCAGCATTGGATGAATTGAAAGTATTGATCTAATCTACAAAGAATGCTGACAGTTTTGATTGTATCCAACTCTAGAGGAAATAAGGTTGAAGACTAAACCATTCGCACTGAATATATTTCAGTAATGCGTAGTGGAAATATACGAGAATAGAGAGAAATAGATATAGATTAGAGGAAAGTAGTGGTTAAGATAGTAGTGTTCAAAGAGACTATAAGAGTGTTTAACAGGTCTGCTATTTTCAATTTGCTTGCTAGATGTGAGATAACTGTTTATAAACTCTAAACTAGACCTACGCTACAGCAGTAATAAACATGTTTATAAACTCAAGAGTTTCAGTAGTAATAAACAAATGGTGATGATGAATGATTATGATCATGAATTATTCATCTAGAATGATCGATGATATGATTTGGAGTAAATATTCATCTCATTCATTATTTTTATCACTACTGATGAATGAAAAGTGAAACTCCAAAAGATGCGTGATAAATGAAAATTGAACTGAATGGGAATTATCATTACTGAATATTATTTATCACTTGAATCATAATCAAATCATTATTGTTCCTCATCCATGCTATTACAATGATCAAATCATTTCATGAAATAAATTATTCTAGCAGAGAGCAAAAACTTCCAGTTAACTGTGAACTCCAAGAGGTAACAAATATTGATATCCTTAATATGATAAAGTCACAAGTGACAATATTTGGTTTTGTGATCTTGCTCTTTTTGCAAGGACTCAATCTTTTAGGTGGCTCCCCAAAAGAGTGGTTGAAGGATTTTTTTGTAGGTGAAATTATTATTTAAAAAGGCAGACCCCCACAACAGTATCAGTGTATGTATCCGGTACAGTGAAAATATTATACACATGGGTTCTAATGGGACAATTCATACTCGCTAGGCCAGGCTGAGTGGGAATAGTCCCATTAAAACTCAGGGAAAGTGAAGATATATTCACTGAACCGGACCCGGATACTGTCTCGGATATGTGGGAATCCACCCTACACAGGTAAGAGAGCTCTCATATCAACATACTTTACTCTCATAACAACAAATTCATGGATCAATATTCTGCAAGAAAAAGATCCTCATACTTCCAAAAAATCTGTAATTTTTCTCGCCAAACACTAGATGTTTTTTTTTACTTTAAATTTTTATATTTTACAAACTTTAATTTTTTGGAGAGAAATAACTAGGCTCAGCCTAGTTTTTCCTCCAATGTCATGATTGTATTATGATTATAGTATTTTAAACAATAAATGAATTACAAAAAAAATAAATAAAATGATGCCAAGAATTGAATACAAATGGCCTCAATACAACTCACGTGGAATGATCTAATAATTTTACAAAACACCTAATGAATATTGAAACATCAGGTTCCGATACCAGATTGATTGATTGTATTCAATTCTATCCCTCGAATATTCTACTTAATTAATCACCTAGGACTGAAAAAATTAAGTCTATACAATATCTCCAAGTTATATATATTTCCTAATGCATTTACAAACATCATCCAAAGCTCTCTACTAATGAAGCAAATTGGTGGAATGCTGTGATAAACACATCAACTATGCAAAGGCCATTCGCATTAATCTCAAGAATTTACTCCATCAGAGAGAGTAAAAGAGTTCATTAGAGTGTTAAAACGATGTGATTTTTTGATGCATTGGACTTCTTTTGATTATAAGCAAGTTTTAATTAGGTCTCATGCCTGGAAGGGATTTTCTAATAGAATATGTCAAATTCGAGTTTCTGTTCTCTTCAATCCGCTTTATCATGAATATATAACTTTGAAATTAGGGAGAGTATCTGCTCCATCTCTACTAGTAGTTCTGTGAACAGTAGACCCCACGCAGTATTCTCATCCACAAGTACCTGATTGAAACTATAGACCTTATGGAAATACAGCAATAGACTGGCTTCTCCACACATCTGTGTAATCACTTGTCAGCTGATTTATGATGAATAATTCTATAGCCTGATTTTTACTCTAATATTGGCGTATGAAGCAGGCTTTTTTTCCTTTTATATTATCCTTGAAATGAAAAAAATTCCAAACACTTTGTATATACGTCGACGCACAATCAAAAAAGGAACATACCTGTCAAATTTTATAAAAATCTATTACCGCGTTTCGCCGTAAATGCGCAACATTTAACATTTAAACATTTATTTAAACATTAAGAGAAATGCCAAACCGTCGACTTGAATCTTAGACCTCACTTCGCTCGGTCAATTACTGTTGGGGAGGACATAAATTGATTTGAAGATTGTTAAACAAATACATCTCTTCAAACTTCTGTTATGTGTAGTATGCTCAAAAAATTATAATTTTCAAATCCATGGTTATTTTTTTATGAAATAATTTCCCAAGATGGTTGAAAATTTGATTAATTCAAGACTAGACTCCAAACAGGATTTGTTTAAAAAATTAAAAGATGTTAACCTATCTCCAACTATGTTATTCTATTTTCATCATTCTATGTTATCATTTTCGATTTTTTTAAATAACAAATTTAAAGAAGGAAGACAGATGTTGAATGAATTAAACGACAGAAAGAGAAAGATAGAGATAATAAAAAAGAAGGAAGAGAAGAGAATGAGAAGAGAAAAGGAAGGTTGTGAAAGAAGATGACGAGCAGGAGGAGGAGGATGAGGAGGAATGGGAGGAGGTGGAGAAGGAGGTGGAGGAGGAGGAGGAGGAGGAGGAGAAGGAAGAGGAGAAGGTGGTGAAGGAAGAGGAGAAGGAGGAGGAGGAGTAGGTGATGGAGGAAGAGGAGAAGGAAGAAGAGGAGAAGGAGGAAGTGAAGGAGGAAGAGGAGGAGGATGAGGAAGATGAGGAGGTGGTGGTGGAGAAAGAGGAGGAGGAGTTGGTGGAGGAAGAGGAGGATGGAGGGGAGGAGGAGGAGGAGAAAAGGAGGAGGAGGTAGTGGTGGAAGAGGAGGAGAGGGAGGAGGAGGAGTAGAAGGAGGAGGAGGAGTAGGAGCAGAAGGAGGAGGAGGATGAGAAGGAGGAGGAGTAGGAGGAGGCGGAAAAATATGCAAAGGATATGAGAAAGAATAAGAAGGTGCAGAATAGGAAGAATGTCGATGAAAAATAAAAAAACAATATTCGTTACAAAGGTCTAAAAAGGGGTGGATCCTAGTACAAGATCTTCTCTTCTTCACCTTTAACGAGGCATATTCATTGATACTAAATTACAAGATTTCTACTATTGTAGGGATATAAAGTGTATTGGTTACGTTATCCTATATTCATCCACCACCCACCACCTATATCTAATTATCCTCAACTTGCAATAAGTACGCGAGTCTTCTATTGTCTATTGCTCTATTGTTTCAGAAGGGCTTTCAATGGTTTATTGATGCTGGACCTTTTGTCTGCAGGTTTTAAATGTTCCAAACAACTTTAAATTAATTGAACCTTCGAGAATTCTCGCTTTTATGTAAGACTTTACTGTGAATGAATGATTATTCTCTGAAATACAATTGCTCTCCACTGTTGAAGTTCATTTTAACAGTACAATACATATTATTCACAAAATAAAAATGATAGTGTAGAATTATTGAGTTATGAAAATATTAAAAAGAATTATCAATCAATGAAATACAATAGCTCGTTAAGTTTGAATCTTATTCTTAATTTTTCAAGAATAAAATAGAATACAACTTTTTTACAATATTGCTTGCAACTCTAGGAAAAATATCAAGAGCAAAATATTTTTTATGGAATTTTAAATATTTTAAATGAATTTGTCACATGCAGTATTGAGACCCAATTTATAAGGGATCACTACTTTTTATATTATCCACAAAATAAAAATGATAGTGTAGAATTATTGAGTTATAAAAATTTTAAAATGAATTATCAATCATTGAAATACAATAGCTCGTTAAGTTTGAATCTTATTCTTAATTTTTTTCAACAATAAAATAGACTATAACGTTTTTACAATATTGGTTGCAACTCTAGGAGAAATATCAAGAGTAAAATATTTTTTATTGAATTCTAAATTTCTGAAATAAATTATTTCAAATGCAGTATTGAGGTATAATTTATAAGGGATCACTCCTTTTTATATTTTTTGAATTTGAACACTTACCAACCAACTTCAAGGTTTTTTAGTTTTTTCGCGTCATTATTTGGTTCAATTTATTCTCCTCATATGATAGTTTTGAGCCGAAAGAACTACTGTGAACTCACTTTATAATATCATAGAGATAAGAAAGCAAAAGAAGATATCCTATGGTAAAGATCGTTCATGTTTCAAATTTCAATGATAACTAGAGCAGATAGTCTTAATTATTTTTAGTATTAGTCTTAGTTATTTTTAGATAGTCTTAGTATTAGTTATTTTTCGTGAAGCTATCTGTAGTCATTCATACTGTGTCTTATACTCCTCACACAGCCAAAACAGTAATAATAGACAGAATTTATTGGCCTGAGTTAAGAAAAATCTGCTCAACCCTACAGAGACACACTTACTTCATGCTAACACAGTAGAGACACTGGGGTATTGAACACTCCAATTTAATTGTGCATGTTTCTTTGAAAAATATAGAGAAAACAAGCACTTAGCCCATAATTTATCATTTCTTAATCATTTTTGTTCCAAGTGCATACAGAAATCGAAAGTAAAGCTTTGCTTATCAATATTTATACTAATTTTAGAATTCGTATGTTTCGTCTGTGTGTTGTAGCTGCTAATCTGGTTCGAAGGAATGGCTTGATCATTGCCAATGACAACTTCATCAAAAACTCACGTCTCTTCATTTTCACTTTTTGTGTAGTTGAGAAGTTGATTTTGTGGTAATTATTCATATTGAATGAAAAAGACTAAGAAATTGTCAAAAAACCACTGATTTATTGATAATTAGAAAGACCGGTTTCGGTTATTACACCATTGTTAATCTCTGATCAAACAATTCATTTTATTGTTTTGAACCTCAAGTTGTAGAGAACCATAGCATTTATTCCACTCTCATCCATCATCCCATACCACATTCGTAGTGGTCAATACAAGTAAATCTTTGTAATTGAAGTATTTGATAAAGTCCTACGTAAAAGACACTCTGGGGTGTTAGACACCCCAAACGAAGAACAAGATGAGCTGGTGACCTTGTAGAATGCTTTTACTGACTGGAAGTGGTGAAAAGCAATTGACAATGCTACAAACCTAATTTAGACTGGGCAAAATTTCCCATCTGTTTGTAATTATCAACTGCAGACTAGAAGAAAAAATCCCTGGAGTGTGAAACACCCCAGTGTCTATCTTTAGGGTTTGAATTTGAACAATACCATGGGATATCTTCTTTTGCTATTTTTACTTTCCTTGCCCTACTACCATAGGTAAGGAAAGTATTGCTTTCCAAAAAAAATTAAGGTACCCCAATTTCAAGTTTTCTATACGTTTCAAGGTCCCCTGAGTCCAAAAACATGATTTTGGGTGTGTTTGTGTGGGTGTGTTGTGTGTGTGTGTGTGTGTGTGTGTGTGTGTGTGTGTGTGTGTGTGTGTGTATGTGTGTAAGTGTGTATGTCTGTGAACACGATAATTCCATTTCTAATTAACCGATTGACTTGAAATTTTAAACTTAAGGTCCTTATACCATGAGGACACGACAATAAGAAATTCAATAAAATTCAATTCAAGATGGCGGATAATTACTAAAAAACCATGTTTTTCTCAAAAACGGCTCTAATGATTTTCTTCAAATTTATACCATGGATAGCTATTTATAAGCCCTATGAACTGACATGAGTCTCATTTCTGGGAAAATTGCAGGAGCTCCATAATATTCATGAGAAAAATGGCGGATAATTACTAAAAAACCATGTTTTTCACGGTTTTCTCGAAAACGGCTCTAACGATTTTCTTCAAATTTATACCATAGATAGCTATTTATAAGCCCTATCAACTGACATGAGTCTCATTTCTGGGAAAATTGCAGGAGCTCCGTAATATTCCTGAGAAGAATGAATCTTGTTAATTTTCTATCACGATTTTCTCGAAAATGACTTCAAATTCATACTCTGTATAGTTATATATCAGCTCTATCAACTGGAATGAGTCTCCTCCCTGAGAAACTAACAGGGGGTCCACCCCATCCCTGAGAAATTTACTTTGTAACCTCTTTCTCGTGCGTGAGGTAGGTAGGTAGAGAAGTTTATTCAAAAGAACACATGTCAATATTTTATTTGTCGAACAGCTGTCTGTTTTGACAACTTTCAAAAAATCCTGAAATTTCATTATTCAAACAAAGGAAAATGTATTCTGAACACATTAACAATAGTATAATCATAGTTATTTAGCCGCCAATCGGCATAATGTTATTCCCCTAAATTATCCTCGTTTAAGAATGAGGCTTATAGATCAATGAGCAAGGAAAGTTGTGTGAGTGTACCACACCAGATTCTTTATTTCTCTATCATAATATTTATGATTTGAATGTGGTGGAGCTTTCAGTTTGAATTTGAAAAATTGAAATCCAATTATTCAACTGAATAAACGTAATTATATAACAATGTATCAAAATTAATATCAATATCTTATAACTTGAGAATGTCCTGAAAGAATTTTATCCTTGAGTTACTCAAAAATTGCATGAGAAATCCACAGAAATCTGTAATTCAAAGTACTTACATGCTACTGGATGATGATTGTCTCGTATCCTCGTAAACTCGTAAACTCGTATCCATTCTTGTATCTGAAAAATAAATTATTTATTGTAAGGTTTTGTTCTTGACAATAATGTTTAAATTAAAAAAAGTTTGATAAATTCCTCGCACACACAGGCTTTGCCTATATGAGGAACCTTCTTCAAGTTTTGTATAATGTAAATTGTATATTGTTTGTACTTTCTTAGAAGAAGAATAAAGATAATTTTAATTCCAATTTCAAAAGTTGAAAGCGCTGTGTTTGAATTTACGCTCTAAAATTTCAAACTCACAAATGAATTAATTTGATGGTAAAGGAGGAGATGTTGTAGTATTTCTCCATAATTGAAAGAATAATAAAGATAATTTCAATTTCAAAAGTTGAAAGCGCTATGTTGGAATTTACACTCCAAAAGTTCAAACTCACAAATGAATTAATTTGATGGTAAAGGAGGAGATGTAGTATTTCTCCATAATTGAAAGAATGAGATGTTGATGTTGTCTAAGTGGTATTGACAACATAAAAGTCTTATTCTTTCCATTAATTAATGTTTTATACAAATTTATCAAATGAACATTATCTCTATATTGAGATTATATAGTACAACTTTAAGAGCAGTTGAGGTTTTTAAGAGCAGTAAAAGGGTGCACAAGGGAAGATAGGCTTCATAATGTTGATATAAGAAGCGAGCTCAACATAATCTCCATATGGCAGAAGATCGAAGAAAATCGGCAAAACTGGAAAGAGCATGTTGAAAGGATGGAGAGCGACAGGATTCCCAGGGCAGTCATGTTGTATAACCCGGCTGGAAGGAGAAGTGTGGGCAGACCCCGTAAAAGATGGATGTGATGGTGAGTTTGAAGTCGGAACAGGCAATTTGCCTAATCCTTGTAGGAAGACGACGACGATAGTACAACTGAATAATATTTTAATACTATATTTTTATTCATTCCGCTAAAATACAAAATACATAAGACAATTAATGTGAATTATGATAAATCTTAATGTTTTGGCACAACCAGCAAAGTCAGCTAATTGAGATTAATATAGTGGTATCGACAACATTAACGGTTGCACAAAATCCGGTTGAATTTTAACCGTGCTTAATTTCACAGGAACCAATCAGAGAAGGTTTTTTTGAAAAGACGGCTTCTCTGATAGGTTCTCATGGAATTATTCACGATTAAAACTTAACCGGCTTTTATGCAACCAGTACTAACTCTTTCAAACCAAGTGAACTATTGGGAAGCGATAGAAATCAAATTTGAGCAAACACTTTGAGAAGAAAAAGGCCAAAATTTGATTTAACAGAAAATATTATCATAGAGAACAATAGCTCAAGTAGATATCCCATGGTATATGGCATTTATGTCCCAGCTTTTACTGTTATCTCAAGCCGATAGTCCACGTATTTCTTTCCCAAAAAGGTGTGTGATGCTGGTAGTCTCTCATATTGTGCCGTTCATACACTCTCACCCTGCCAAAACAATAAAAATATACAATAATCGATAGTAATCGACTTGAGATAACAGTAAAAGTTGCGACATAAACGTGGGTTATCTACTTACGCTATTGTTTCTCTATGATATTATTCTACCAGTTACATTAACAAACCTTTAGTCGAACAAAGATTGTGTTCAGAATAGAAACTGAAATTGAGATGTAGTCTCAGGGTTCAGATCACCTACTTATTACCCATCATTTCTGGTGAAGTAATATAATTGAAGGCTGTCTAGCATCACAATTCAATCCGGTAACCACACATTATTAATACAAAGCCGATAGCTAACTGAGATGTTAATTCAGGCCTCGGCTTGCTATCAGAAAGGATAACAAAAGCGTGGAGATGGTCGTCGGTATGAATGATCGGCCATTTCACTGTGATGTGACTAATGAACTGGTCATTTCCATGGACGGATTACGGTGTCTGGCCTATAATTCAGTACAAGGGTCGTCCCAAAACAAATTAGAAGTGATCGATCAATGGAATATAATTGAGGGACTTGACTCAATATCCGGATTTGAGAAAATCTTCTTCTTCTGGTTCCTCTATATTACTCCTCCTCTTTCTTCTTCTTCTTCCTCTTCTCCTCCTCATCCTCCTCTTTCTCCTCCCACTCCTCCACCTCCTCGTCCTCCTCCCACTCCTCCTCTTCCTTATCCTACTCCTTCTCCTCCTCATCCTTATCCTATTCCTCCTTCTCCTCTTCCTAATTCTTCTCCACCATTTCCTCCTTCTTCTCCTTCTTCTTCTTCTTCTTTTCTCACACCCTATCCTTATTCAATCTCCCTTCTCCATTTTCTGCTCTTCGTTCTCCTTCTACTCCTACTTGTTCTTGTTCTTTTTCTTCTCCTTCTACTTCTCCTTCTTCTCCACCATCTTCTTCACCACTCTTTTCCCTTCTCCTCTCCCTCATTCTTCTCCACCATCTCCTTCTCCTTCTGCTTCTTTCTTTTCTCACCCCATCCTTATTCTCTCCTCCTTCTCCCTTTTCTTCTCCTCCTCCTTCTCTTTCTTGTTCTTTTCCTTCTCCTTCTTCTTCAACTTCTTCTACTCCCTTCTTTTCCTTCTTGTTTTTTTCTTCTACTTCTACTTCACCTTGTCCTTCTTCTTCAACTTCTCATACTCCTCCACCTTCTCTTTCTCAATCTCCTTCTCCTTCTCTTACTCACTCTTTGTCTGTTCACCCTTGTCCTTCTTCTTCTTTTTTTCTTCTTCTTCTTCTCCTTCTCTTTTTTGTCTTCCTTCTCGTCCTCCTCCTTGTCCTTCTCCTCAACCTTCTTCTTCCCCTGTCTTTCCCCTCCTGCTCTTCCCTATTCTCCTCCACCTTCTTCTTCCATTCTCATTTTCCTTCCATTTTCCATTCTCATTCTCCCTCTCCCTTCTCTTCTCCTCCGTCTTCTTCTTATTCTTCTTCTTCTTCTTCTTCTTCTTCTTCTTCTTCAACTTCTTCTTCTACTCCCTTCTTCTCCTTCTTGTTTTTTTCTTCTACTTCACCTTCTCCTTCTTCTTCAACTTCTCATACTCCTCCACCTTCTCTTTCTCAATCTCCTTCTCCTTCTCTTACTCTTTTTCTGTTCACCCTTGTCCTTCATCTTCGTCCTCCTCTCCATCCCTTCCTTACAACCACCACATTGTAATAAAAATAGAAGATGGAATGAACAAGGATGTTATTGAGAGCTGCTCTTCTACCCTGTTATTAGATTTGAATGTCAGAGTTTAGAATATTTTTGAGGTACGTAGTCATTAATCTCACATAACCGATTCTGGAATATCTTTGTTCTTATGCAACTGCTAATATCCCTGATATGGAATAAATTAAAACGATGAGAAATCTGTAATATCGAACTCCATGTGAATATCTTCAGTAGATACTCGATTTTCATGAAATGCAAAATAATTATCTAAAGCTGCGTTTACGCCAAAGTTGTAAACAAAATGTTGTTCAAAAATAGTTTTCTAGATTCTTAGTTCTCTAGATATATACCTGATATGGAATGAATTTATGAAGACAAAAATGTCTTGGACTAGGTTCCACACGTCTCACTTCCACAAGTCCACACGTCTCGGCGTGGACTTGTGGAGGAGAAACACTGACTGAGTGGTAAACAAGAACATTTTGAAAACGAGGATTTTTACAAGTTGACAACAAAAAGCTTACTGTGATTTTTATGAAATTGGCGACAATCTGTTGAAAACTCAATTGGCAACACTGGTGTGAACACGTCTTTATAGGGAATTTAACAATATGCATGTATTATATCAGGTAAAGATCTACAAGAGATTTTAATCCACATAGCAGATGAACTAATAAAAGTTGGGGCAATCGTTTACTTGTGGTCACCGTTCCAATGAGAGTCCCGCGATCTTGTAACTGAACACAACAAGATGCAGCACATTACACAACGTTCCACGTTTGACATTATATTCCAATAAAATCCCGAGTATCGAATTATATGTATCGATAAAATCAATGATCGAATAAACTCCCATCTATAAACAGAGATTAATGATCCTCTCAAAAACGTTAGGATCCTTATCTGTGAATATATATTATGCAAATACAGTAATTATTTATGCTTGGAGTCGATCAGTAATTTAATCAGGCTCATAAAGTTTATAAAAGGATAATTTTCAATCCAATAATAGCCTTTAGCCTTTGACATCAATCTATTTGTAAGAGTTATAATCGTGCCTTGAGATAGGGCCTGCACAAGAAGGATAATATACAGAAAAAATTGTAATAGAAAAAGCTCAAGCTTGCAGTTGATGGGTTTGCAAATGATTGAAAAAAATTCCCAAGTTAATGTCTGTAAGTGATAGTCGTAACCAATAAAATATTTATTATTTTAATGCACTTCCAATCTAACCACTTAGATAGCGTTGGGTTGAGTAAGGTCGGTTAAGTTTTGTCTATGTAATTTTATTGGACTTGGATCGGGCTATAAATTCTCAGGTCCGGTAGAAACCAATTAGTAATTAATCAGTGGATGAATTGTTTTCAATAACTGTCTGATTCATGCATAGGTGTAAATTCAAAAACATAACTCAGCGGGGGGGAGTGACAATTACCAGTGGTGGGAGAAGGATACTGGGAGTATGGTATGAATCTTTCTTACACAATTGGGGGGGTCCCCTCTTGAGAACTCAAGAAGCTATGTATACATGTTTTATTGATAAAATAGTCATAGTTTTAAACTTTTGGAATTTCTCCAAAATTTAGGATTACTGAATAAAATTTGTAGAATGAGAATATTGATATTGTGGAATCTTTCCATAATTTATTCATATATATTTTATTTTTATTCACTTTCTGTACAAAATACAATAATCATATTATAATCATGACAAAACACAAGAATATAAACAGTTTTATTTTTGTCACATCCACATTTATTAGACTTGTACACAGGACTTCAGTATCGTGTTGAAACCAACACATCTTCAGCTGTAGTGTATTGAAGCTTACCTTCATTGTGAACATCATTGAATAGATAGATAAATTTGAATATCCATAGTTGATAGGCCTAATACTTTTTCAATTATTTATTGCAATTCTATCACTTTATTTCTAAGCTTATCTTCTCTAACATAATGTGTATTATTGGATTCTCTTTCCCCTTCAGGCAACTTGTATTGCTTTCTGCATTTCACATTTTTACACTTCTCCGTGCTTTTCCTACAAGCATAGTATGCAACCAGTGTTGAAATTCTGTGATAATTATTATTTTATGTCGTTCTCTCATGTATTATCGCAGTCATATGCCCCCATATTCATCAAGAATAAAATTATGGATCATTCTTGAGATTATTTTTCTCTTTCTCATTTATCCTTCTCTATTTATTTCTTCCTTACTTCATTTCCTCAGTATATTTTTCTCCTTCCTCTCCTCCCATGTAAAGAATTTTGAATCAATCTAGACTATTATTCTCTTTCTCACTAATCCTTCTTCATTTATTTCTTCCGTACCTCTCTCCTTCATTCAAGTTCTCTCTTATCCCTTATCCTAGATGTGATTTCGTTACTGTTATTATGTATGTAAGATTTTCACTTACCATTCTTTAGCTTTCTCTTGAATGCGCTTTCAGTGAATTCCAAAAACTCTCTTATCAATATTCCTTAAGATCTTTCACTTCATTCTCTCTCATATATTACAATTTTCTCTTGAATCTCTCTCCTTTTTCCATTCAATTTTCATATTTATAGGTCTGTTTATTGATTGTTTACGACTCTCATCTTTGTATTATTATCCTTCTCTTTCCCAGTGCCAAACCTATCCAATACTTCATCCACATTTTCTCCAGTCTCATCATTGGAACATTTCGGATAAGCGCGTCAAACTGTCGGTCTGGCTGGAGAATAACAGTATTGATGCTCATTTTCGGTATAAATGATGTATTCAGACCTACCCTAAAGTGATTCCCAACCAAGAATATTCCTCAGTTTCACAGCTCCATGCGTTAACAGAAAATTTCAAAATACGATTTCTATTAGTCATAAGCAGTTGCAGTCGGCAGCATAGAGAAAGAAGATAATAGAGGAGACAACGCGTCAGTTATAAAATGCCTCCGCACCTCTATTATCTCCTATCGAAGTGTCGAGCCCATATCACACAGGACTCAGTCTTCGATAACAATATAATCTCCACCTGAAGATTGACGGTTACAAAATGATTATTCACGCCTTTTAAACGAGGAACAGAATGAAAAAACAACGAGGAGAGACAATAGAAAGAGATGAAAGAGAAGCAATAAGACGAGGAAAAAATCTGATAGGACAAGACATCTTACCGATAACCACGTTTTACCGACGCGGAGACGTCTAGCGTTTGTCGGCTTTTACCTTAAAAAATAGAAAATCGGCTGAATAATTTTTGAAATTGAATATAAGTAGTACTTCAAATTTCCAATTGAGGCTTGTTTAGGATTTCATCTCAGCATATTTCATCTTACACTGGTGGAATATCGTAGTTTGAAACATTATTTATTCCATAGTGAGGAGAGAAGGACAAGATATAAGATAAGAATTCTGATAGTTAGATGCCACGGTACGTTGAGTCGATGTTTCTACTCATGGAATTCACTTGTTACTTGTATATACCTGTTGATTCCTTTACAAAAATCCCGTTTTCAATACTCACTGTACATTAAAACTTGAAACCCACGGTTTTTTTCCAACTGCAGAGATAAAAAATTCAACAGTGTACTTCTTGGAGAAATAGGTAAAAGTTACTAGGTAAAAAATTACTAGGTAAAAATATACTGGTCGAAATAAGGTAAAATGCATCTACTTGATGATATAGGCGGTATGATATTGCCTATATGATATTGCCTTGATGATATTGCCTATACGGTACTTTTCAAGTGATAAGAGAAACGATGAGCAATACGGAAGTTTTATGTGAAATATATCATCCCACTTAGCACAAAATAAAAAAAATCTGGTGTGGTACACTCACACAACTTTCCTTGCTCATTGATCTATAAGCCTCTTCAACGAGGATAATTTAGGGAATAACATTATGCCGATTGGCGGCTAAATAATCAAAATTACGATTATACTATTGTGATTGTGTTCAGAGTACATTTTCCTTTGTTTGAATTATGAAATTTGATGATTTTTTAAAAGTTGTCGAAACAGCTGTTCTACAAATAAAATATCGACATGTGTTCTTTTGAATAAACTGCTCTACCTATTTACCTCATGCACGAGAAGGAGGCTACAAAGGTAATTTCTTAATTTGTTAATTTCTCAGGGAGGAGACTCATGCCAGTTAATAGAGCTGATATATAACTATACAGGGTATGAATTTGAAGAAAAAAACGGTCAAGTCATTTTTGAGAAAATCGTGATAGGAATTTAACAAAATTCATTCTTCTCAGGAATATTACGGAGCTCCTGCAATTTTCCCAGGAATGAGACTCTTTGTCCGTTGATAGGGCTTATAAATAGCTATCTAGGATATAAATTTGAAGAAAATTGTTACAGCCGTTTTCGAGAAAACCGTGAAAAACATGGTTTTTTTAGCCATTATCCGCCATTTTTTCCGCCATTTTTAATTGAATTTTATTGAATTTCTTATTGTCGGATCCTCATGGTATAAGGACCCTAAGTTTAAAATTTCAAGTCAATCGGTTGATTAGGAATGGAGTTATCGTGTTCACAGACATACACACATACACACACACACACACCCAAAAATCATGTTTTTGGACACAGGGGACCTTGAAACGTAAAGAAAACTTGAAATTAGGGTACCTTAATTTTTTTTTTGGAAAGCAATACTTTCCTTACCTATGGTAATAGGGCAAGGAAAGTAATAAACTTGCCTACTTTGAACAATAATCAATAATGTTCACCTTACCATACGTTTCCTTATTCCAAACTTACAACATAGACGATGGTAATGCTGGGGATTCATTGATATTCCCTAGATTTTAAAAAATACCAGCTGATCTTTTTCACCAATCATGTATTAGATTCTAGGCCTACACTGCGACGTTGCAATATCGTAGGCCAGGGCCTTGTATTAGAGGAGCTATGCTGGCATAGTTTATTTCTACTTGAAATTACCACGTATCTCACCAATTTTTTATCATACATTTGATGTAAATGAGGTTTGTTTTGGCGTTGAGCTGTAAACCTCTTATAGTTGTATCATTATTTTCATGTAATGTATTCTCAATAAATACATAAACAATGATCAAATAAATTATTGACTGATCAAATAAATGGATAGATAAGATGAATATGAAAACAGTTCTACTATCCCATTTCGTTTTTGAGAAATATATATTATATTTCTTTGATAACTTGTTGTATACTATATACGTTGATATAGGTAGCCTACTGCAGTTTGACAACTTTGGCTCATGCCATTCATTAGAATTCTTCATTCATCAAACTATGGAGAAGCTCTACAATATTTCCGTATTCAAGTATGAATTATTCAAATGCAATAAAATTTTATTTTAAATAAACTGATAGGTGATAGGTGGAATGCATTCACCTTGAATGAATGGCATTTAAACTTGATATGGAGAAATTTCACCACATATCTGTATCAAGTATAAATTTTATTTTGAGTAATTCAACTGAATCGTCAGAAACTCTGAGAATTAAAAATGATTTAGTACCTATGAATATTAATTTACTTATTGTAAGAATGAAGAATAAAATATACATTCAATCTTGGGCTATTTTTGATAGGATGTCAAGAAGGTAACGCATCTGATGATAGAATATATTATTATTAATTCAACAGAGAATAAAAACTCACGAGGAAAGTTATTACATGAATTCAATAAAAAAAAACTTGTTAAAATACGTTTTTATCGAATTTAGAAGAGCTCCATGTGTGTATGCTAGGAGATTGGCATGATAATTAATCGACGAAAATAATATTTTATTCACTTACATCCAGCTTCTCAGCACTCACATTCAAAGCAGGATCATTGAATTTTTACGACCCATACAAAAAAACTGCAAAATACTCATTGCATTGAGACACCGTTTTGATTGCATCAAGTCACGATTTTTGGAAGTATTCTTCTCAAATTCCTTGTCAGTTTGACTAATTGGTTAAACAGGAAAACCTTCGAGGAAATCAATGCAATACTGCGTACAATTGTGTTTGTGATATCTTCGAAAAAACCTAAAATTACCGTAAAAATTAGCGGTAGGTTATATCAATTTTCCGCCTATTCTTCCCATGGTATATCAAAATTCCAAATTATATGAGTGACTACTTGTGGATGAAGAGTGTAAGATTTTGAAAGGATCTTCTTAAAGGTTCGTGATAAAACAATAATGAAACTCATTCTTCCCAAAAACATCTTCTTCGACTCTGGAAACAATGGCATTATTTGCTTCTTTTCATGATAATATGCAATATGAGTAGATATGTGTGTAATATGAATTGATAATATTCAATATGAGTAGATACGATTTATGTGTGTATGATTAGAAATGCATTTGTATAGAATAAAATTTATTTTTATATAGCCTAATATAATTGTTGTGTTATTGTTTCAAAATTGGAATTTTATGATTTTTTTATTTATTCAAACAGCCTACAGTAAGATTGACTCCAAACTAACTACATTGGTTAAGATGCATTGATTATATAATTATTTATTTATCCAATCATTCAGAATTACACAACTTACAGAAAAGTGCCACAAGCTTATAAGCCCAAAACGGTTCCAATTCTAATTTATACAACAGTCCAAATGTAGCTAGGTTATGTGTCACTTAACATTCATCAATTAATACACACTCAATTTACAATTCAAAACACACAAAAATCATTTTTCAATTAATAAAATACTTCTGAATTAGATTAAATCGATTATCAATCAATTAAAAAACTCTAAACTTTGAAAAAACTGTAAAATTTTGAGACCGAAAAGACAAACACACTATTTGGAACTATTATGAGGATTTATAAGGAATGCTGAGAGAATAGAGTAAATTTTACTATTCATGATCAATGTTCATTAGATAAATACTTATAATTTATGAGAATACCTAGTGTTTTTGGATTGTATGATATGTTTGTTTTAGATGCTGTTTTATAAAATTGTGTATCAAATATTACGTCTTCATGTATCAAATCTGATACGCAGATTCGGCTAAGGATTTGATGGATAATGGAGAGGTTTCTAATTGGAATTGCCAAAAAAACGACGTTTGATATACCGTGATCATTTCTCAAAGGTTTTTGGCATGGTTCGTAAGATTTGCAAATTGAAGTATGACCACAAATTTTAAAATAAAAATATGAAGATTGAATGAAAACACAGGTAAGGAGACTTGCTAGTCTCCACAAAGTTTACGGTGAACTCACCGAGGGTGTGATAAACTTACTGGAGCAAAGCAATGAAGCTCATTTTTTCATCAAACTGTCTAAATGACATAGAAGCAAATCTTAAACTGAAACAACATTGAACATTGGTTCAATAACCAATCGGATACGTCTAGCGAATATATCATAAAAAAAATCAAATGGATTTAGATCATTCAAGTATTTTCTTAGGACTAAGTTACTTCAAAGTGTAATTACAAATAACTACTAGTACCTTGCTCATTTAATCCCATCTCAGACATAACAATTTTCTTCTAAACTGATTATTACCAAGTATAAAATTGAATTGTTGATCAGTTTGAACCATAGAAGATTGGCAGGGAGAAGAAAGTACCAGAACTTACATGAACAATCAATAATGAAAATAAATAATAAACAAACAGCAATTAATAAAGAAGAGAGGATAAATAGAAGGGGACTGTGGTAAAACAGAAGGATTGATAATTAAGGAATGTATAAAAAGGACAATTAGAACGTGAGAGATACTGGAATAAGTAGAGCAAATTATCAAAATATTCGACCAATCACAAACAATAACTAGGATAGACCACGCCTACAGGCACATTCCAAGCTCCTCCCACTACTCTTCTCTGATTGGTCAACGTTGAAAATGGAATACTATTTCCGAATTCGGCCGGTAGGTTGCAGTAGGCACTAGATGGATGACTTAAACAGAAGCCTGTAGAAACCGTTATCATACTTCATACTGATGATAATAATTGTATAATTTGTCTCTGCTTATAGTGAATTATTTGTTCGTTATGTAGATGAAAATCATTTTTTTGAATCCAATTAATGAAATATTAACTTCCCACATAAGCCTATTAGGCCTGTTTGTGGGTCAAATAATGAAGAGGTGAACACATTTCCTTGTTAAATGGATGAAAACCGAGTCTATAAGTCTTATGGAACTTGAAATACATTTTATAGACATCCAAAAGTACAAACTCAGGTATCAGTAAAGATGAAATTTAACTTTGAAAATTTGTGAAATGCTATTCTTATTCGTTTGACTGGACAATATTTATGACGAAAAAAGCGCTTCTATTATTATTAGCGTATGGCAAACACATAGACACACACACATACATAAATTCACTAAAATATTCATGTCTTTGTCCTTTGTCAGCTTGATAAAAAAAATTAATGAAATAAAATAAATAAAGCGCTTCTGTTGGCTAGCTTCAAAATATGATTTGTAAATCCAATCGTACAAAATACCAATCTCTAGACCCTCTACTCTCAATCTACTCCCAAATTTGTCACATCACTCCAAAAAGCTCATCTAATAACCGAGACCCAAATAAGTAGCCACATTTTTCAATACAGTTGCACCGGTTAATTCAAATGTGATCGTACGATCTTACTACATAGATGGTTCGAAAAAATGACTAAGGGTTAAAATCCATTAAAATTCCTTCACAATACACTGAGTACTGAAAAAAGAGATGTTCTCCTTTTCGAGTGGAGAATTATGTTTGACTCTCATACATTTCTTCTCCAATTGCTCTCTCCTTGTCTAATTCACTCTTCTCTCTCACTTGCACACACATACGTTGGTCAGTACCTCTGCAAAGCTGACCGGTGTATTATTATGATTATTACCATTATTTCTTCTTCACCGCATCTTTATTCTTTATTCTTACTTCATGTTCTTTAACTGTTCTTACCGTTAGGCCAGCACCTCTCTTTGGTCGGCTGTCCATTTTATCATCATCATTTTCTTCTTCCTCTTCTTCTTATTCTTATTCTTCCTCTTCTTCTTCTTTCCTGGACTCCACTTGTCATTACTGGTAACACCCAGAGTTATTATTCATGGTACTTACTGAGGCTTTCCTTCTTGCTGCCGGTTGTGGGTTTTTATTTATAGAGTAGCCTACAATCTAGGCCTAGAACACTGTCTGAAATGTGATTTAGTTGATGTAGATACTCACAAGGATTTGTGCAGTTGGAATTTCAAGATGCGCCAAAAAAGGTTTTGAAAAGGTGGACAAATCAGAGAGCTGTTTACTTTTTAGTTAGATACATTGAGGACTTGTGGAGTAGGAATTTAAGACGCGACAGAAAGGTGTTTAAAAAAATAGCAAATCAGAGAGCTGTTTTGTTACTGAAGCTACTTTCAAGGACTTGAGGAATCGAATTGTGAGACGCGGCAAAATGTGTTGAGAAAATAAAAAATCCGAGAGCTGTTCAGTATATTGTAAGAACATGAGCAAACATAACAAAACATACTAGAGACAGGAGTAATATTATTAGCCTGTAATCAAACTAAAGATGTTTGTTTAATTCTATAAATTCGTCACATAT
>NC_052516.1:28141895-28229753 GCF_014356525.2 Nilaparvata lugens
ATTTACTATTATAACTTGGGAAAAGGCCTGAATTAAGAGAGTGCCCGGCACACTCCCCTTCCTTCCGGTGTGAAACACGCAAAAAGAAATCTAATCAGGATATGTACCATAGAGGCATTCTGTATGATTTGGAGAGTCGAATTTCTGGATTGATAGTAGGATCCAATTTGAAGCGGGCCCTCTTCAAAAGAAATCTCTTTAATCATTCCGAAATTCAGCAAAATGTATAACTATTGAGATTTGTGGCAAGAGTCTTTAAAACTGTGGCAAGAGTCAGGACAAAACAATATGGACGTGTCCACCTTTTAAGTAGGTACTAAAGACGGACCGAGTATAATAATCTTGAATACTTCAATCACTTTATAGAGTCCCTGGTTATTTTCTTGGCAAACTCTAACAAGGGAAAACGTTTAAAAGACATCATAGTTTTAATTGGTTCTATGTTACTCTGCTGTTGTAGAATATGAAGTACGTTGATTATAATAGTAAAGGATGAAACTTTTTCACTCAGCTGAATGTATTGAAATCTAACTATCATTACTATAGAGTTGAGAGTGCAATATATTTTTAACAATATAAAGCAATTCAATAGGCAATACTATTCTACATAGACTACGATTCAAAGATAACAATGATTGAAATTGCATTATTAGATCAACGTGAGAGCTATATGACACAAGCGCGATTTTGCATTCCACAATCATGAAAAAACACTTTTCATTATAATATTCCAGTAGGAAACTTCTACCACAGAACGCTAGTCAAAACAAAACTATGATATCGGGTGCCAGGCTATTATTTATCGTAAACTCAAAGTACGTGACATTTTCTCTAAACACTGGAAGGGCATGATTTAATAATATAAAAATTCAACTCGATCAACTAGCTTGGGACTGCTAATGCTTGCCTTCTGATTACCAACATTATTGAATTTACCAACACATTAACACATTAATAGGCTACTAATATACTATTACTGATTCTCAAGTTCACTGACATTTCTAACCTTACTGGAGCCTCACATAATTATTTCTCAACAATAAACTTCATATCCAACTAGTTTCAATTACTCTACTAGATCTCAAAATATCTCAACTTATTCACATGGAAAACTTGATTGCAATTTTACTATTCATCATTAAAAAATTTATCATTTCATTAAAGATTTTCCTATTTTTTTTATTTATTAATTCTTTTTGACTACTTATCTCTAAAGGGTCCTACTACTGTTAATTACCTCAATTTAATTTTCCCAACAAAAATTCTATTTCCTTTTTAACACGAATTTTCCTACATATTTCTACCTTATATCCCCATTTAAAATTTTAATCAACCTTTCAACTCTCAACTACAGAATAATTTAAACTCATGCTTAACTCAAGAGATTTTCCCTTTTCATTTCAAATTCAACTAGAAGAATTTCACTTTTAATTTTATTTTAATTTAACCCGTTCATTAGTGTTCCAATATTTGTTTCTACTTTCAATTATAGCCATTTTAACATTACCTACTCGAAAAAGTTTCTCTGTTATTTTATTTGTATACCTCAACTAATCACTTTAAATATTCATTGTCTAAAACCTTCAATTTTCGTTACCATACCAAATTACTAAGCAACTTTTTAAACTCAATAATACCCCTCTTTTTTTTTTACTAATTATCACTTGTGTTTTTGCGGCTGACTTTCCTACCAGACATTAACGAACCTTTTGACTGGGCTTCCCTAAACTGCATTACGCTGATTGTTTTCCTTACAATCACTATGAAGACTCACTAAATATTCTAGATTTCGGTTTACGTTATTCTACTGACGAGCCCCATAACTCTCGAATGAACCAGACCGTTTACTAGATACAAAAAAAATCTCAGCTCACACCATCTTCGGTGCCTTTCGCTAAAATTATACAATTCCACCGTACAAATTTGCAAGGTTAGTCACAGCTAAATTCCTTGATTTGTTACATGGACAACTTTCGGGCAGTGCTCCGTTCTCTCTGGACACGGACCTACACTCGCGCCGATTACCTAAATTCAACAACAACACACACAGGCAGGACATCCCCTTGTCCTCCTCTAAATCTTGAGTCTCAACTAAACAAACAAAAAATTCCCCACAGTCTACAGGAAACGTCACCAACACAACGGATCTTTACACTATCACTACGCATGCCTACCGCAAAAATCACACCTAAAAAAAAATATTTCCAATAATAAAACTGATTTACCTTTTCGAGAATAAACATTACTGATGAAGGGACTTAACAACCTCATCTGAATCAACTTATTTTCATACAAATTCCCAAGGATTTGATTATCGTTTCAACTTTAATCTACAATATCTAATTATTTAGTTTAAACATCTCAAGGCCAAAACTCCTCATCAACTTTTCAAAACTACATATCAACAATAACTAATAAAACAGTTTCCTATTTATTCTCTGATTACCTTCGATCTACCTAAACTTATCAAAAAATTTCCCATTTTCCTCAAACATTCTCCCATAATAATTTCCGAATTTTCCTAATTTACTTGGGTTGACCTTTAAAATCTCAATATTCCCTTTCACTACTACTATAATGATATTCAACTACCAGACGTGAGACCAGAATACGTACGTTGACATTACAATAATTTCTATCATCATTCACGGAATTACAGAATGCAAAAAATTTATTCAGCACTTAGAATTAGTTTTTTCTCACATGTCCTAGTTTCTTCTACTCATTTTTATTCTAACGTTAAACCTTTCAATATCAATGATCAATTTCAATATGAAGTTTCAGAATACTTTCAACTTAAGCATCAATGATACTTGACTTTATCTTTAAGCACTTCAAAAGATTATCATTTTAATGGTTTAACATAACTGAATAACTTTCCTGTTTCATCTACAATTATTTAAACTTCAGAAAAATTGGAGTAGCAACTATAAATTATTCATTCAACTCCAAACCCAAAATATTGACAGTGAACACGTTCACAGAATGAATTATTAAGTATAGACTCAGAAAAATTGATCTAGTATTATTAGAGTAAGTTATGAAAAATTTAATTTTTTAGAAAATTTGAATTCCAGAGATTTAAATATCTCTAGACAGCAGAGTCGGCGCAGTTGTGTGCCTTTCGCTAAACATTCAGCAGCAGTGGCGCAGTTGTGTGTCAAAGAAGATAATTTTGAATAAAATTTAGAATTTAGAAATAGGCCGGCACATCTAGAAAATACCTGAGTCTATACCTAATTCATGCAGGTGAACGGGCTAGAGTCAAGAAAACTTCAATTAATCTTGCCATGCCTGATTTAATAGGTTTATACTATAGAATAACACTACAATTTGAAATAATAGAAAAATACAAACAGTTTCAATAAACATTGGCAGCTAAAATCGAACAACAGAAACAACAATATCATGTTACTTTGTTGACATTCTTCATCTGATTCGGGGGCGCATTACTATCCCCGTTTAGATAGCAATACGTCACAAAACCAAACAAGATCAGTCATAAAATAACCAATCAATTTCAACATGAAATTACTCAAGAAAGAAAAAAACCCGTTGAACCCAAATTTCGTCGATAGTAACCCATATAACCCATTTCATAATAATTTTGAATCCCCACTTTTTATTGACATTCTCGAATGAACCTTTGTTTCACTACACTGCACTTTCGTTGGTTTGTACGTTGCTTTATCGTCGGGGTTACAGTACCTTGTTTTTGGCGGTGAGCTTTTACCGGTTGAATTTGGCTTGACGGCGACGTCCTCTTACGTCCCTAGACCTGTCGTCTGAACGGGTGTCTTGAAGCGGTTTTACATAAAGTTGCGGAACCAAAGGGGTGGTAGTACAAGAAGTTGGTTTGGGGACACACATGAACCGCTTAGCGGTTATTTGAAGAAACAATTATTCGTACATGATGAAGAAACACAATTAAACCTTTCAGGACATGGCACTACTAGTAAATTTAAACATTAATAAAAAATAAAACTAACTAATGATATAAACTTGTAAACTTGCCCAAAAAGGGCGAAACATAGTGACTACATCTTTACTCTCGTAGTGCTCCTAGCAAAGTGTCCTCCGAAACGTAATCTGGTCTGGCGGCTGGGGAATCCCCACTACTGTATTTAGAAACAGGTCTCCTATTGGGCGAATGGAATCAATTTGACCAATCGTCGCGTGGCTTCTACAGCCTTTGGACCAAATAGTAACTGCAAAATCGGTAGTTTGTTATAATTTCAATGCTTGCTGTTTTCCAACTTATCGCATTTTATGTCGCGCCAAGAAGGCTAAGTTTTAGAGATAATTCCATAATCTACATTCCTCGACGACTCGGAGCCACAATTTTTAACTATCTATCCTGGGAAACTCGAAGTCATGGCCGTTCATAATAGAGAGAGAAAATAATTTATTTCGCTAACTCACTTACAATAATGGCTCTAGTCTATTGCGTATTAAATTTACTATTATAACTTGGGAAAAGGCCTGAATTAAGAGAGTGCCCGGCACAAGGTCCATATACCGTGAGGATCCGACAATAAGAAATTTAATAAAATTGAATTCAAAATGGCGGAAAAAATGGCGGATAATTACTGAAAAACCATGTTTTTCACGGTTTTCTCGAAAACGGCTCTAACGATTTTCTTCAAATTTATACCATGGATAGCTATTTATAAGCCCTATCAACAGACATGAGTCTCATTTCTGGGAAAATTGCAGGAGCTCCGTAATATTCTTGAGAAAAATGGCGGATAATCACTAAAAACCATGTTATTCACGATTTTCTCAAAAACGGCTCTAACGATTTTCTTCAAACTTATACCATGTATAGCTATTTGCAAGCCCTATCAACTGACATGAGTCTTATTTCTGGGAAAATTGCAGGAGCTCCGTTATATTCTTGAGAAAAATGGCGGATAATTACCGTACTAAAAAACCATGTTTTTCACGATTTTCTCAAAAATAACTTGACCGATTTTTTTAAAACTCATACCCTGTATAGTTATTTATCAGCTCTATCAACTGGCATGAGTCTCCGTTCTGGGAAACTGATGGGGGGTCCACCCCATCCTTGAGAAATGGACTTAGTAACCTCCTTCTCGTGCATGAGGTAGGTAGGTAGCGCAGTTCATGAAAAAAGCACATGGTCGAGATATTTCATTTGTAGAACAGCTTTTTTGACGACTTTAAAAAAATTACGACTAAAAAAATAATCAAATTTCACAATTTACACAGAGGAAAAAGTACTCTGAAAACAATATACACATATAAAGAGGTCTGATCGTAGTTTCAAATATGAGCAAGGAAAGTTGTGTGAGTGTACCACACCAGATTTTTATGTACTGTATTTAAACACGACATGAAGTCAAATACTAGGTAAATAATTAAAAACTTTTACTTATTATTTACTTCTAATATAACTTCTAACTATTCACTTAATATTTGACTGCATGTCATGTTTAAATAAATAAAAAAAAGAGTGTTAATACATCGCAGCTCGGAATGGATCAAGAAACCATCACACGTATAATTTCATGAGCGACCTAACGAGTACGTAAAGGGCCTACCTATACAGATGAGTTACAATCTGTGACCATTGAAAACCGAAGCTTGGAATAAACACAAGCATTGCTGTTTGTTGTTATTAGTTTGAACCATAGAGAAAAACAAGTTTCACATTGTAACTTTATAAGTATAAGTTTTCTCTGGTTTGGACTGAAAAATAATATCCTTGAAATAATAGTGCAAAACAAATTCTCATTCTCCATTAATCAACCACTCTCAAATACGGTTTCATTGTTGAAAGCTATCTGAATAAATAACATCTATAAATAATAAATAGATATATCATCAATAAATGAACATCGTTAGGTTTAGATTGAAGTCGCAGGGTTTTACTTTACAATTATTATTATTATTAGCGTATGGCTTTTAATGGTGGGGAGACCCAAGGGTAGTTCCACCTCGCCGTATATAGTCCAAAGTTCCCTAATAGGAAACCGGAAACTAAGGTTATAGTCAGCACAATACTTTAAATTCACACTTTTCACTCTGGAATAAAGTTCATTTTGATGTTAAAAAGTCCAAACATATACAAAACCGAAACAAAACACAAAACCACTAAGCCAAATTTTGAAAATATTGAATTTAGACAATAAATTTAGAGCCGAAAATTTATAGCACGTTAAAATTTTGCCATGGCAACCATACTTTACAATGAAATTCTACAACAGTCCTATAGTCTAGCAGGGTTGTTCTCTCGCTGGAACTAAGCTGTTTCCTTCACAGCTTCTCGTAGTGATTAGGTAAAGGGCTGACCTGTGTTGGAGCTTTTATGGTACAGTATTTCAAAATACAGGATCGTTAATCAACCACTCTCAACTACTCTTTCATTGTTAAAAACTATCTAAACAATAAACATCGTTAGGTTTTAATGGAAGTCGCTTCGTTTTACTTTGCAATGAGATTTTACAATACACGGTGTTAGTTGTCTAAAACTGCAAATGGATCAATCACCTCAATTTCTTAGGTTATTGTAAATTAATTTCAATTTTCTGAATATTCAATGGCTTACAAACTTTCCACTTATAGACAGCCTGTATCAGGAAATTCAATCATAGTATAACAAACAACAAATTCTGATGCCATAAACGGCGTTAAGTGGTATGGCATTCTTCCCATTCACAATTTAATCCTGTAACAAAAGCGTTCAATCAATCAATCAGCGACAATAAACGCACGCTTCTCTTCCATTTCTTTCTCCCTTTCTCTCACACTTCCTCGTTGTTATCATACTCTGTCCTTTTCTCTCTCTCTCTCTTATGCATCTCTCATCCTTTCACCAGATGAAAGATGGCCCTGAAGCCTGAGGCTTTACATTGGACACCTGTCAAATCAAAACCAGGTTACCGGACCTATACACTTTGTTGTGAACCGTTCTTCTTCTACTTCTTCTCCTTTTTCTTCATATTTTCCTCCTTCTCCTTCTTCTCCTTGTTCTTCTCTACTCCTTTTTCTCCTTCGTCTCCTACTTCTCTTTCTCCTCCTCCATCTTATCCTTCTCCTTCTTCTACTCTATCTTATTCTTCTCCTACTTCTCCTTCTCCTTATTCTCCTTCACCTTATTCTTCTCCTTCTTTTCCACCAACTTATTCTTTTCCTTCTTCTTCCTCTACTTCTCTTCCTTCTCTTTGCTCTACTTACAACATTTATTCACAAAACTCCAATCTCCTTCTCATCATTCTCCTATTATCCACTTTCTCACTCTTTCTTCTGAATTTAATCTTCAAGTTGTCCGAGCCAAATAAATATTTTTGTCTTCTCCTTTCTGTTTTTCAGGGAGTACTATTGACTAGTTGTATTCTTCTTCTTTCATATAGGTCTTTCTTCTTCCCTCCTCCTTCTCCAACCTCTCTAAATTATTCTCTTTCTTCTTTTCCTTCTCCTCCCTCTACGCTACCTTCCTCTCACATCTTCTCCTCCTCTCCTTCCTATTTTTCTTCTCTTCCTTCTCCTCCTGATCATTTGCATATTTGCTACTAATCATTTTCCCCCATCATTTTCCCTCATCGTCATCAATCATTTTCCCCCTCATTTGCATTTTTCTGTCTTCCTTTCCCTCCTTCTCCTCCTCCACCTTCTCATCATTCTTCTCCTTCTCCTCCTCCTCCTCCTCCTCCTCCTCCTCCTCTCATCTTCCTCCTCCTCCTTCTCTTGTTTCTCCACCATTTTTTTCTCATAATCTGACTCCTCAACCCTTTAATCTTCTCCTCCTCCTCCTCCTCCTGCTGCTCCTCCTCCATCTTCTCCCCCACCTCTTTCCTCCTCCTCATCCTCCTCCTCATCCTCCTCCATCAACCCCCTCCTCCTGTACCATCATCATCTTCTCCACCATCTCTTCTTCCTTTTCCTCCTTCTCCTCCTCCACCTTCTCATCATTCTTCTCCTTCTCCTCCTCCTCTCTTTTGGTAGAGAGTTAGTGGGGAGGATATTTTTAATATTCTTTCCGAAGAAGAATGGACATTGATATATCCAAAGCTCCGCCAATTTATGTAGATGCATAACAATATAATTATCTATAGTTATTATATTACAAATTGCTTTTTCATATCATATACAGTTCAATAATAAATTATTTTCTTAGTCTATATTATGTAAATTCATCTATAATTTTGCTGTATTGTAAGCTATTGTATATAAGTGTATAAGCCAGTATATATTGTAATCTACATAAATAAAGTACTCAATCAATCAATCAATTTTCAAAATCCTACTCAACCCCTTTTACCTTATCCTCCTCCTTACATCCTTCTCTTCCTCATCCTCCTCCTCCTACTCATCCACATCCTCCGCCCCATCCTTCCTATCCTACTCCTCCTCCCTAACCTCCTCACACTCCTCCACATCCTCCTCCTCCTCCTTCCCATCTTTTAAGACGCGTGTCCAACCCTCATCACATTTTCCCACTTCTCATTCTTCTTAATATTCATCTCTTTAATCTTGTCTAATGAAGTCATTGTGCCCTAATTGGTCAAGCTGCCCTACACTCTCTATTATGATGAAGTCATTCATATCGACATCTTTCATATTGACTGACCGCTTCACTACAGAATCAAAGGGTAAATTCAATGTATATCACTGTATGTTATACAGCTTAGTAGGCAAATCAAGGTATATACTATATATACAAGTACCTATACATTAGGTACTGTTTCTTTATATTACAAGATATATATTGTCTATATTACTGTACATCTTCGAGGGCACCCATGCACTGTAGTATATTATTGTATGACGTTCAATACTTTTATTTGTATAGGTTAATCTAGGTCTGTCTAGTCTATTGTCAAGATAGATTGTCTGGAAGAGCCTTCTGTGGTTTCTTCTCGAGAGCTCTTCATTAGTATTTTAACAATGATCGAAGCTATATATAAGCTGTATATTTAACTAGACTGACTGTGAAAGTGTGAAGTTGAAGCATCACTTGTTTGTGAATTAATAGTGTGGAAAACGTTGATTTCTTCTGAACCACATGAGTTTTCAAAAATGTTCTAGTCTCCAATGATAAGAGCAAGGATGATGAAAAGAACAACAAAGATAAGAAGAAAAACAAGTTGAAGTACTGTATATTTAACTAGACTGATCGTGTGAAGCGTTATGTAAAATCAACACTTGTTTGTGAATTAATTAGTGTGAAAACGTGGATTTCTTCTGAACCTCATGAGATTTCAAAAATCAGAAGAACAAAGATAATGATAAGAACAAAAAATATAAGAAGAAAAACAGCTAGGTATACTTCGACTATATAGATGTTCAATGAAAAGCTAAATAGTGAAAAGTGAAAAATGAATAGAGATATTGGCTACTGATAAGGATATCACTATTCAATGAAAAATTTCGAGATTTGAAGTTGTATTCCTAGTTATATGGAGGTTATGATTGTAATCTCAGAATATAATAGAATGTGTATAGTGAGATTTGCATTAAACTCTAAAGACTGGCTTCAAATTTGGGAGCTTTACCAGTGGACGTGGACCAGAGTATGTTTCTGTGTTTTCCTATACAATAAAACAAAATTCGCAACCCAAAGTAATAATACTTTACCCTGTGACCAATAAACCTATTGAAATGCACTATAGCTGTGCTCCTGATATAACCAAAGTGCTAGGAACATGACTATTGCATATGTTTGAATATGGTACTAAAATGGTCCATGGAAAACTTTATTGCGTACCATATTGGTAAGCACCTGATTAGCATTGGTTTGCTATCCTTTGTTTATTGTCATTGGACAAAGCAGGTAGCTCTATATCCTTTTCCAACCCGCACCGATGATAAATAGTTTGTACGCTATGAAGAAATATAATAAGAATGACCAAATATTCCATCCCAATTAGTCAATTGAGAAATTTTATTGTTAAAAAATATTTTAAATATATATTTACTTGATGAAAATAATATTTGAGATAGAATAGTTATTGATCATTATATCAACAAGAATCAGAAATAAATATTAGATCAGATGAATACTTTTGATCATAACTATCCTCTCAAGAAGGCGGTGGAAAAAAAACGTGGCAACAATGCTCTCCTATGAAAGCCACTGCCTACTCGACGTGAATCTCACAATTTTGTGGACTCATTCAACCTAACCAAACCTCCTCCAATTTATGTAACAACGAAACAATAATGTGTTACAATGGTGGTCCAGTTAAACTGTCGTCCTTGAGGTTCCACCAGCCTTTATCTCAGTCTCGGAGTCACCGTGTAATGTGTTATTTTACGCATAGAGCTGCCGTAATCCAGCAGCCTAACCTAACCTAACCTGAACCGCCGCTCTCAACACCGATTATTATTATTATTTCTTTCGGCGTCGACCTGGAAAATTTCTGGAAGAGAAAACGAAAAATGCGCCAGTCATTGTGTCTACCCTGAGAGTCGACGACGCTTGGAGCTTGGACTGACCGTTTTTATTGAGATCTTTTAGACTAGTAACTGTCAGCATATGAGATGTTTTTTACCAGTCTACAGTCAGATTCACTTTAAACTGTCAGCATTAGTTGAACGGGGAGCAGGCTGATGTTATCTATAAGCAACGTTTGAAGTTTAAAGTGCCAGAGACTATAGTGATCTTCATAGTTTGTGTGTATAAACTAGAAATGGATTCTGCGTAATATCCCTATAGTGGAGATTCATTTTGAACAGTCAGCATGGATTCTGGTTGAATGCCTTCAAATATTCAAAAACCCAATATATGAAAAAGATATCGTGAAAGACTCTGCAAGTTGGAATGGGAATGATTGAAGTTTTTTGAAGTTATGTAATAGGAATACAGTATATGAAGTGAATCTCTCTCTAAAGCTGCGTTTACACCGAAGTTAATAACTAAATGTTAATAGCTTAATCCTTATAGATTCTATTAGATTGAGCATAACTTATCATACACAACATGATGAACATATGTGTTTGTCAAGTTCCGTTCAATCTAATAAAATCTATAAGGACGGAAAAATAAACATTTTGTTAATAACTTTGGTGTAAACGCAGCTTTCAAAAATGTCTACCTTGTGGTAGAAGGTGGGATTGTGTGAGTTGGAAATATTTGGTCACTGAATCATAGAGATTGATTCAAATATTCAGAAATCCAACAGATGGAGAAGATATTGTGAATGTCTCTGCAAGTTGGTGGAAAAGTTAATATTGATAAGTTTCGATAAGTTTTATTGGTTGACCTTGCTTTGCCCTTCGCTGGCGAAAGAGTTTGATACTGAACACTCAAATACTGATTGAATATCTCATGAAGTTGATCAGAAAGTAAAATTACATCCTCCACATTTTTAATCCTCAAGAAAAATTACGGTACGTGAAATTGGAACTCTGCAGCTGTACGTGAAAATTTAATTTTTCCCGTAATTTTATTTATATTTTTTTTTCGTACGGTCGATCAGCAATTGACTTATTAGACTGCAATTAAAACGTTCATTTTGTCAACAAATCAGTAAGGGAAATCAGAAAAACAGGAATAGTTCGAAGTCTTGATTGGAATTTCTTAGTATATTGTTTAGTTTCATTCCAGTTTCAAAAATCGTTTTCAATTGGGCAGTTTTAATTCAACTAAATATTGGAAGAGCTAGTGGTTGGAGTTCAGACCGTTGCAAAAATTTTATAATGGTCTGAGTCTAATTTAAATAAAACTATTCAATTTTTAACTAATCAACACATTCAAACATCTCAATAAACATGAATCAAACTTCAACATAGGTAAAACAATGAAATAGTGATGTACAAGATCCAATTACGATGTTCATGGCTCTTCTAGAATTATATACAGACATTTTCAACTCTCAATATGCCATTCGAGACAGTAAACTGTGAGGTGAGATTCAAACTGTCATATGGGATAGTAAATTCACGATTAACGCATCATCACGTCTGAAATACTTACCTGATTAGCTTGAAATTTTGCATATAGATTCTTCATTTACCGAGGATGGTTTTTGGCCTATTTTCAATTCTTCAAGATTTCATCATGTCAAGTTATCAGTTTCCCAAGTTTTAAATTTTTTACCTGCTAGTCTCTCATGAATGACATCATTGCTTCTTATTAAACCAATGCTGAAAGTTCAAAATAGTATAGCATTTTAGAGGTATGGTGCATTTCTTCTAATACAAACGGAAAATTCTTCAATTCGTAAAATCCGGTATCACTACATCCGATCTTAAATACACGGATATAGCAGCAACCAATAGAGTGCCCGCTAGCATTCGCCCAAATACCAGACAAGTTTATTTACAACAATTTCGTGCACAAGGTTGGCAACCCTTCATCCATATCTATACACTCTATAAATATAGACAGTTGTTTTATTATCATTGCAGCCGCGGTATTTTTTTATGTAACCACAAGTGAAACTTCGTACACCGCTGCGTGTCAGTCGAGATCGTGATACGAGAATAACATTTATTTTGATTTACTATCGATCAAATAATGCACTGTTGGTCAGCCTGCTAGTAGGTTAGGTTAGAATTCATTATTTGCTGAGCGCGCGTAATTCAAAAAGCGTTAATAGACCGGCGCGCTCCGCAACAATGAAATAATACATCGTGTGTCATCGTATAATATGATTTTCTATCACCGAATCTAGTCACTCGCAACCCTTGCACGAAACTAACACAACATGTGTGATATAACTATAGATACAGACAACCTATATACACGAGACCAACACATGTGTGATATAACTATAGATTTACACATGCACGAAACGAACACAATATGTGTGATATAACTATAGATACACACAACCTATATGCACGAGACTAACACATGTGTGATATAACTATAGATTTACACATGCACGAAACTCAACACTTATGTGACATATAGATATACAAACAACCAATGTCCACGATACTTAACACGTGTGTTAAATAACTATATAGATATTGACAACACCCATTGGAAATATATTATTGTAAATGATGTGCCACTTTTTAATCATAATAGATGTATAAGTGAAAAATTCAAGTTCCCAGAATTCACAGTTACCAAAGTGTACAATACCTTGATGAAGTTGAAAAATAGCGAATCGTATGATGTATATGGTTTAAAATCATTAATAATAAAGATTGCAGCCCCTTACATAGCGGAAATTGTCACCTACCTGTTCAATGAATGTATAAATAACTGCATCTACCCAGATTTCCTAAAATATAGTAAAGTATTACCAATACATAAGGGAGGCTCTAAAGGTGACGTCAGAAACTTTCGACCCATAACCATCATTCCAATTTTTGGTAAGGCTTTTGAATACCTAGTTAGTGAACCTCTTGTACAGTATTTTGAAGAGAATAAACTTTTTAGTTCAAGTCAATTTGGGTTTAGAGGTAATTTGAGCACAACATCTGCCATATCTGAGTTTGTGGAGTTTGTAATGAACGGAATTGAGGACAAGAAGAGCAATGTTGCCAGAATGTACGATTATTCATGTGCTTTTGATACGGTCTCGCATGAAATACTATTAACAAATTTTCTGCCTACAATATTGATCATAAAGTATTGAAGTTTTTCAAAACATATCTAGAGGGGAGGCTCCAGTCAGTTTACCATTGTGGTCTGAGTTCTGATTTCTTATCAGTAGAACGAGGGGTACCTCAGGGATCTATACTGGGACCAATACTGTTCTTAATTTATATTAATGACTTACCTACTTACTTGGAAGGCAATGAAAGAAGAATATTTTTATATGCAGATGACCTGGCAGTTATTATTAGCGATGGAAATCAGACAGATGCAAAGTCCAATTTGGAATAATGTAATCTTTTGATTGACAGTTGGAGTAAGGAAAATAAGTTACATATTAATGATAAAAAAACCACTACTATAAGTTTCAGTCTAGCCAACAGCCCAAACATTGAATCTACCCAGTTCCTCGGAGTTTTTTTGCAATCTAATCTTAAATGGAATACCCATATAGGAAATATATATAATAGAGTACTAAGAGGGCTTTTTATGTTGAGAAGGTTGGCTGGAAATGTGACAATAGAGGTCTTGAAAACAGTTTACTTTGCGATTATCCACAGTCACCTAGCCTATGGTATAATTTTGTGGGGAAATAGTCCTTTGGCTGGTAAACTTTTCCTGCTACAGAAGAGAGCCATTAGAATATTAAACAATGAAGAGTCACGTAGTCATTGTAGACCATTGTTTATTGAGAATAAAATTCTGACTCTTCCTTCTATGTATGTCCTGGAGTGTCTGTGTTATGTCAAAAAGAACCTGGATAAATTTAGCCTCAACTCTGATAGGCATACATACAATACAAGAGGGGCAAGTAATATAGGTGTCGAATGGTGCTCTTCCAGCGCATCATTGAGAAGTTTCAGGGCCCAATCTCTCAGATTTTATAATGCCCTTCCGTCATTGGTAAGAGACCAAGATGCCACCCAATATAAAGATAGAGTTAGGAAAGGCCTAATAAGAAGTGGACTTTACAAGGTACCTGAATTTTATAAAATTTCACAGTCTATGTAAATCTGTTACTATTGTGTATGTTTAGGCTGTGTATACTTAGTTTGTAATCTTGTTTAATAAGTAAATTTTAGATGTAATTGTGTTTTAGCTGTGTAGACTTTTGTATACTTGTGACGATGACCAATGTTTATTGTAAACCAAATGGTAATAAATATATTATTATTATTATTATTATTTTCATGAAATTTGACAGGTATGTTCCTTTTTTAATTGCGCGTCGACGTATATACAAGGTTTTTGGGAATTTTGCATTTCAAGGATAATATAAAAGGAAAAAGGAGCCTCCTTCATACGCCAATATTAGAGTAAAAATCAGACTATAGAATTATTCATCATAAATCAGTTGACAAGTGATTACACAGATGTGTGGAGAAGCCAGTCTATTGTTGTATTTCCATAAGGTCTATTAGTTTCAATCAGTTACTTGTGGATGAGAATACTTCGTGAGGTCTTCTGTTCACAGAACTACTAGTATTATAAGTTTCAGAACTCAGCTACCTGTAGTATTGTACTCAATAATATAAATTATATCACTACTATATTTATGAACATGATATAGTGAGTTGAGCTGTATTTGTATATGCCCATATTATACAATTGTGATAATATGTATATCTATACATATATTGTGTTATATGATTAAATTGAATCAAGAATATATTCAAAGGGCTTCTTGTATCATGTTTGGCCTATTGTTTCTATATCGTTAGTGTGCTTTGTAATAGAATTACAGCAAGCGTGTTTATTGATGTATCTATGAGCTTTGTTGTAATTAGTAATAATTCGTGGTGTCAAACTTGTACCGGGCTACTGTTATGTGGTCGGTTTAGAGCCTTGTAAAACACTCACTGCTTACAAGGACGCGAGTTGGGTTGGAATGGTTTTGCAATGCTGAATGCTGGGTACGAGCATTACTTATTTTGTCTGTGGTACAAGTGTTTCACTAATGCAATAAGAGTGTTGTTGCTTGTAATTAAATTGTGGTTGTTGGTTCGAAAGCTTTGGATTTTGCGTTCAAACATCAACGGTGAACACTCATTTTGTTTTAGAGAGAATTGTCACCTGGTCATATGGGTTTTCATGAAGATGATTATGGTCATGAAGATGGCGGTTATGGTTGAAGATATGGACGTCATGAAGATGACGATGATATGGTTATGGAAGATGATATGGTCAGGATTCATGAAGATGATTAAAAAAATAGATAGGTAAATACGTAAAAAGGGTCTATTATTGCTGAAACTAGTCGTGTTTGATATAAAATAATATAATAAGGGCAGAAGTGATTCTCTGCAATTGATTAAACATAGAGATAGATTATAATAGGAAAAGGTTATAGAGGAATAGAAAGAAAATAAAAATCTCAGTACCCTTTATGAATTATTTAATCACTTCAGAGTAATGAAGATAAAGGGTACTGAGATTTTTATTTTCTTTCTATTTCTATAAAAGTAGCCCTATACAGGAAAGAGATAAAGAATATTATAGAAAAAGATAGAAACAGAAGTAGATAGACTGTGTAAAGGAGAAAGAGCTAAGGGGTTGATAGTAGGAAATCAAAGAGTGATTCATTCTATTAAATGATAGATTATTTCCTCAGTTATATAGATAAAAAACTAGAGTAAAATGTTCATGATGATAGATTATGATATTATATAAATGGTATTATAAAAAAGGATAGAAACAGAAGTAGATAGACTGTGCAAAGGAGAAATAGCTAAGGGGTTGATAGTAGGAATTCAAAGAGTGATTCATTCTATTTAATGATAGATTATTTCCTCAGTTATATAGAAAAAAAAACTAGAGTAAAACTTTCATGATGAAGCGAACAGAAATGAAGGGCTATTCAACGTTGGCTTGTTGAGGATAACGCTCACAAAAACGAAGACTTGTGCGTGAGTGATCGGGAGTGAAATCATGGGAGCAGAATTAAGTGACAGTTTGATGGTTCTCTAGTTGGAAGGGTGGCTGCTAGCTTCGCTAACAGGCAGTTATGATGAGCTTCAAAAAAAAATTCCTGGTAGAAATTAACAGCTCGCATATAGTGAGATCCACGTCATAATGGCAGTGTTTGATTAGCAATGGTATTGCTATCCTTGTCTATCATTCAACGAAGCGGATAGCGCTATCTCTTTCTCGCTTTGCTCTGTTACCAGATCATCTTTTAACAATGTAGAGTTGATAATTAATTAACAAAATATTTCATCTTAATTATGGAAATTCGTTATGAAATTATTGAAAAATATAATTTATTGCTTGATAAAATGTAATTAATTATTTTAAACAAGAATGAACAATTGAGGTCGGTTTCCGAGCTCGGGATTTAGGTAAGTTCTAGACTTTGAACAGCTGGAGTCAGAAAATTGGCTTTTCGAAACGGGGCGTAGTCGTAGTCATAGTCAAGTCACGTTTAAATTAAATTTCAAAAACTAGAAAATTAGATACAAAATTGAAAAGAGAAAATAATGTAAAGTTTCAGCTATTTTGAATTACTTAGGAATGTCTCATTTCGTCAAGGAAAAACGTTTCCAATTATAGAAATGATAAAATAAAGATTTATTTTGGTGCAACTATTTACTGCGACTACGCCCCGTTTTAGAAATCCAATTTATTGACTCCAGCCAATTTTCTTGACTGTTTAAGTCTAGAACTTACCTGAATCCCGAGCTCACAAACCGGCCCTAAATTCTACATCAATAAACCTTTATCAGCTCAAGAATAGTGTATAGACTATATACCATCCTTGGTATCAGCTACCGTCCATAGAAGGCATTGAGGAGACACAGGTTCGGCAACGTTTTTCTCCTATCTTTCTCCACTGCCATTATAACGTGCACCTCACTATAAATCTAAATTTGCTCAGCTGAATTCCCATATATCAGTATCAGAGTATCAGAATCCGTGTCCGGTCCAGTGAAACTATTATTCCCATGCGATCTAATGAGACTATTCTCACTAAGCCCAGCCGTGCGTGTAAGAACAGTCCCATAAGAGCTCATGTGTAGGATATTTTCACTGAACTGGAAACAGACTCTCATACTGAAATGTAGAAATCCAGCTATCAGATTACGATTGAGGTGAACCCTTAACTACAGTACCAGGGTGTGATTAGCGATTTTGAAGTTTATCTAATTACCGTTAGTGATTTTGAAGCTCATAACCGTATATTAGCGGAGAAGACAGCCACCCTATCAACTGGAGAACCATCAAACTCTAATACTGATATTATATGGCAATCAAGCTTCTTTCATTAAGGAAAGTAATATAAACATCTTTATTTTAAAATACAAATAGAAAATGCATAGATTGCAAACCTATGTTGCAATGTAGATAATTGGTCCACTGGATTACGGTAATTAAATTGGTTTTGCAAACCAATATAATCATCAGTTTACTTTTCCATGTGCAAGTCTACATCGAAAATGAAAGATCGAAATAATTGATAAAGTTTAATCAGCCGCCATTTTGGAAAAAAGTATCATAGAACATTTTACTGATGTCATCTTTCTAGTTTTGAAAAGGCCTTTAAAATTATGTACCACACAATGAGTGTTTACATTCAAAATATTCGAGCTACTACCCCTAAGTCACCCTCTTATGAGGGGTTGAAATTCAGTTTATACGTCAAAAGGTAGACTATTTGACCAATAGATTTTGCTGAAAGTTACAGTATTATATCTACAAAAGTCTACAATTTATTGAAGGGTTCCCATACATACAGTATGACTCACTCTGTATAGTTCACGTGATTGGTGTTTTAGACTGGTTCAAAAGCTCATAATTAATAGGTTAATTATAATTATAGTTATTATTTACATATTATTATATGAACTACCATAATAGATATAAATGAACAGAACTAACATCATCATTATTTAAAACTTACACCCAAGTTGAGAAAAGTAACAATATTTCTGTTTTGTCAAGTAAACTTGTAAAACGATCTACCGACCAAGAGGAACCCAAATACGGTAAAGAATTTACCTCTGTTCAGAAAACCGTCTCCATTTTTATCAGCACCACAACACGTGCGATAAACAACCATAAATTCCCACTTCTCAAAAAACGGTTAACAGTTAACATCGAGACAATAAATAACGCACCAGGTTTCCAAGATGGAGACCGGTAATTTGCGTAGAAGAAGATTCCACATTTGTACGTACATCGTTTTATGAGGGGGTAATTACCCCTTCCCCACCACCGCCAATTGCGATCACTCCAAGTAAAGAGACGTACTTAGGGTGCGAAATTATTGACACCACGTTTGGCATAATTCATTCCCACCACTACTGGTATAAATATTACAACTAGCACAACCTGCATACATATATTTCCATATACTTCTGTTCCACCTGTCGGGTTAGTAGCCTATATGCATTCAAATATATACATATTCACATGTTATTCTGCATCCACCTAACAAATAGTAGACCTAATAGTGATGTATAGATGTGAGGAGTACTTTGTTTCTGGAATAGGAGAGAAATCTGACAGAATTTATGGCCAAGAAATGTCTTTATCTGCAAAATAGATTGCACTGCGGGCATATTTCTGCGTTAAACTGTGAACTGTGTGTTGTGGAAATTGACGCAGGTTAAGTACAGTGTGTGCTAAAAATAGAATATCGAAGTCCTCAGGAGTAAAGTAGGACTTGGGTAAAAAATTGTTACCATACCGTAGCTTGGCAACTGTTTGAATAGATATAGATTGATGCTTTATTGTTGTTGTCATTCTTTAATATTATTACTGTATCTCATCGAAGTGGATGGGAATATATTCTATTATGATCCTCTTTGAAGAGGATTATATAAGATATTGATCGGAATAGAAGATATTCCAATCCTCTTTGATAGATATAGAAGATATTGATCGGGATAGAAGATATTGATCGGAATAGAAGATATTGATCGGAATAGAAGATATTGATCGCAATAGAAGATATTGATCGGAATAGAAGATATTCCAATCCTCTTTAAACTCATCTATGATTTTTCTATCATGATAATCCTTCAATTATTATAGTTCAACAATCCTGAACCTTTTTGAAACAATGTATCTTATTGTATTAAGTACAGTATTATAAAAATCTATACTACCTAATCAGCTACAATATCTGAAGCAAGTTACTAAAGATCTGATGATCCAAAACTACATCCAACTGGGAAGTATTGCTCTGGACAGAAAACGATGGAAAGTTGCCAACCAATCAAATGATTGAAGCTATATAAAATTAATTAGGTAGGGCTTGAAAGTACGAGCTACCTTATCTCCTTCAAGATAGAGTTTAAGAGTAAGGAAACAAGCAATCTGAAGCACGAAGCACGTGAACTATAGCTATATTAGCCTACAGTAAACATAAAATAGACATGAAATAATTAAAATAGACATAAAAGAGTTCAATACACATCAAGACATGAATTGGGAAGATTGGAAATGTAAAGATACCTGTTGCAAAACAACATTTATAGTCTCATACTATAATGATGATGCCTACAAGAGCTCTAGGCATGTACATCGAAAAATGAACTGATGATTATTAGATATGAATTTAGCTTGATTTTTTCAATCCTCAGAATCATCAGCTTTTGAGTAGGGATTGATACCCTATGAGCTACCTTCATATTCTTCAATGAATGAATGAATGAAAGAGAGCAAACTGTGTTCATGCAGAGTCCTCTGAAACATCAATCCCATGAATCATCATCCGCTAACGAAACAATAATCAAGAAGTGAATATGACAATACCTCAGGTGGAGTTTATACCACGAAATTCATCAACATTGGCTATATTGGTCATCTCTCTGAAGACACTTCGCTTTGATCATGTATTAATTATATTCAAGCCCTCAACCATTGAGGAAGTAAATTAATATTTTACTTCCCCCAATTCATTACTTCCAATATATTTATTATATATTTACTTCCAATATATTCAATTCCTTCCAATATATTACTTAGTAATATTACTTATTTTGTCTGTGCCTCAACTAAGCATCCACTTTCATCAGTCCGTTAATATTTATTGTTTTACAAAACTTCGATTCTATTACATTCATTTAAGTTGTACAATATAGCTAGCTTCTGTCATTGTCTCCCTCCATGATGCAGAATCTTCTTTTTCATCTAGGGCTAAAGAGTTACATAATTTTCCTAAAGAGTTACGTAATTTATTAATTTATCTTCACTCATATAAATTTGGTAATTAACTTGTGAGATGAACTTGCGGTAGTAAAGTGAGAGATAGAAGCTCTAATTATCCACTCATTTGTCCAGCAGATTTCCAACTTCAGAAAGATTTGAAGATTTTCGAAAGTCTACCTACAAGACTTCTCGTAGTTTGTTATGAACATTAGGAATTTAACATTTTTCCTTTTCAATGGATCTATTTCCCCATTACACAGAATATATTTCCAACTTTCAAGAAGTTATAGGTATTCAACTTCAACAAGTCTATATACCTTCTCTATTAGTTGCCTTATACCTTGTGAAAAACTTGTGGTAATAAGTAAGAGATAAAAACTTAATCTTATTCTCCTCCAATTTCTCTATGAAAGACAAATAATAACTATAAAGCAAAATAATATATAAAGTTAATTTTCCAACATCAGAAAGATTTGAAGATTTTCGAAAGTCTACCTACAAAACTCCTCGTAGTTTGTTATAAACATGGGACATTTCACATTTTTTTCAATTGATCTATTTCCTCATCACACAGAATATATTTCCAATTTTTAAAAAGTTATAGACATTCAAAACTTCAACAAGTCTATAAACCTTGTTGGTCTATTATTAGCAGCACTTGATGGATAGAAAAATTGAGCATTGTCAATTCCACACTTTTCATTTTGAGTACTGGACTACAGTTTCGTATAAATTAATCAGTTTCATTTTCAACAGAGCTTCATTTATTTTGAAATTCCACAAAATCAACAGAGATTATACAAAGCTGATAAATGGTCCACTAACATGTGGAAGCCCATGACACAAATTTTTAACAATTTGGAAAAACGAAAATATTCCAATAACATTGACAAAATCCACTCCTATTTTTGAGTTATAAGCATTTGAAGATGAGAGATTTCTCTGATCTGAGAGTGTAGGAAAGAAGTGGGTGAATTAAAGCCTTCACAATCATTTTGTAGTCATCATTCAATCATTACGCTGGTAATAACATGAACCATTTCTATACCTCATTCCATTTTTTCGAACTCTGACTTATAAAACATTCCAGAACCTTCCTGTAATCCGTCAGATGCGTATATTAACGCTTGTCTCTACTTGAACAGGCTTTATAAAACATCTATAAGTACAACTCACTTTTAAACTGTAAGCATTCCTTATGAATGACACGAATAAGCTTCCCATTCAACCAATCCTGACAGTTACATGTGAATCTCACAAATCTTCAGCCCTCACCTCAGACAACATAATGGCTCAAAATAACAAAACTAAAAACCGAAATATGATGCGCTATTAAAATCTCCTGCCCACATTTTTTTCAATGTAATAATATCATCGTTTTTGATACGATCCTCGATAGAATAGTTTAGTAACAGTAATGCGCTGTAGAACATGACTTAATATGTGTTAAATTGACGTTTAAATCGAAGTTAAAATTATAATCTCAAGTTAGAGTAGCGTAAACCAAAGCGGTGTAGCTTTGACGGACAATAGTTTCAAAACATTCTTAGAAACGTTCCAAGATATTTGAACAGATTTTTCGAGAAATTCCTCAGAATTTCCTGGGCGGTCCGTCTCACACTTCACCTAAATGATAAAATTAATAGAAATACATTTTTTCGAAGATCTTTCATCTTTATTCCAACTACAGACCCACTTGATTGTGTACAATGATTTTATCAAGTAGAGGACATGTTTCAGTAGGTAGTATCTAATTGATTATTGCTAGATAATATTAATATTTTTGAAGACCACCTAGCTCTGAATACTAGTATTTTTTGAATTAATCTGTTTATCAGGTCTGATGAGTGAGAACCAATTGATATAAGGTTATTAGTTGTAAGATTTTATTTTCAAGACCACCTAGTGTTTTGAATGTGTGTCAAGTTTTGATATTAAGAGCAGCTACACAGTAGTTCTTTTATTAATTTTTAATATTACTATTTTGGTAGACCACCATGATGTTACATGTGTTCTGACACGTAGAATCTCTTTTCACAACGAGATCTGAAGTGTAACGTTACACTTCAGACGTCTAAATTCCAAACCGTAACAGACGACTGCAAGTTTCGCAGTACATTAGATCCTCAGAATTTTTCTAAAATGTGTTAATTATTCCATTTTAAACAAATGTGAACGAGATCGGTTTAAAAAACCGTACAAGCCCCGTTCCCGGGCTGACAAATAATTTTTGAATAGTAGCGCTCATCAAATTTCCATCTAGCTGTTCACCTTGTTGTCAATATTTGCAGTAGCAGAAGTCTTTATTCAATTACAGGAGAATTACAGCATTTAATTTGGATTTTCGTTTAATATTAATTTAAAAAACGTAACGTGACGTTACATTTCTATTATGAAATACGGTATGGTAGACTATTATACCAACCGAGTAAAAAAGAGAAATTATACATAAAATTGAAGAGAAGTCGAGGCTCTATGAACTCATAGTTAGCACGGATTTTCTCTCAACAATCAATGAAAAGTTATCAGGCCAAAAAGATGAAAAAATGCCGCTGGAAGAAGCTGTTTTCTTTCGAGTGTCATATATTTTCTCGGAAATTATGAGAGGTATCAAATGAGACTTATAGGAAAAATTTGTAGCATCATTTTTGTATAGGATGATAATGTCCGTAAGACGCATATTTTTCGAGATTTATATGCGAGAAACCAGAACTTTAGATATGTTTACCCTCAAATCCTAATAAGAGATTCAGGGTCAAACTTGTGTTCTAAACTTTTCCCTCAATAGGTACCATTTTTCAAGCATTCTTTGCCTGGACTAGCACCTACAGACCACCATGAGTTGAGGCATAGAATAAAACAATATTTAAGTACAAGTTTTCTCTGGTAGAGGCTATGCACAAAAGATGAATGCTCGCGAGCTCTACCTGAGAAACATCAAACTATGGTGGGGTCCACGTTATAATGGCAGTGGAGAAAGACAGGAGAACAGCGTTGCCTATTCTCTGCTTTCATAGACGAATAGTTTCAGGAAAACTATTAGCTGTTGTTTTTCCTTTTAGTATGAGATCGGAAATGGAAACCGAGTTGTGAGCATTTAACATTCTGTATAGCATAACAAGCCATATCATTAAAACCACTTTTCATTAAAACAATCATTAGCAACCTCCTGTCATTGGCACCAACAAACCCATCTTATTTAGAATCATTTTCTCTCTCACTATCGTCAGTGAGACGATTCATCGTCTAAATTGCCTACTGCATATTCCATTTTTCCGTCAGTTGACCAATTTCTTATAATTAATTATTGAAAAAGTTGTAATATAGGTTAATAATGTAAATATGGGGACGATGTGAAGGTACTTCCTCGAATGAATTTATAAGTCCGATATCCCTGGAAACAGTGTCACTAGCATTTTCAATGGAAAAAATAATAGATGACATTGCTAAATCTTCACAATATACTTTCATAATGGCCCTTCTCATTAATTTGAAAGTTGTATTCATGAGCGAGGTCTACTGCTCGCAGAACTACTAGTACCGGTATATCTGATGAAATATTGCATGATCATTTTTGTTAAAATTAATCAATCATATTTTAGTCGCCAAGAAAATTATATTTTTTAATAAAAAGCTTTCATAATTGAGATTGAATATTTTGCTATTGATTTATTGTATGTATACATTGTTGAAAAACGATCTGGCAGCGTTGCATATGCATAGGTAGAGAAGGAAAGCGCTATCTGCTTTTTCGAATGATAGACAAGGATAGGCAACACCAATGAAAATCAAATACTGTCATTAAAACAAGGACCTCACTATATTAGCCGTACCCAGAGACCACCATGAAGCTGTCCACGTCATAATATTATTATATAAATAGAATATAATATCATTAGTATTATTAGAATATTACAATTAGAACTAATTCTAGAAATAAACAAGAATCTTTAAAAATAGTTTGATTGAAAATTCTGATAATTTTTCATTTGCAATTATATCAATATTTTTTAAATTTTCAATTTAAAACTTATTTTTGTGTTTAATTTCTATCTATGTATGTTTGAATTTATCTACTTTAGGCCTACATACATTTATCAATTTTTATATTCTAATCTATTAACGTTTTATTTTTACGTTTTTATTTGTTTAAATTATTCTATCTTATTTGTATTTATTTTACATTCCATAATACACAAATCATATACATGATCAGGAAAGGACCAACAGGCCTAACCCAAAACTGTTCGCTTTCCGAATTTTTATCTATAACATAATATCATCCATGATTGCTCTTTGCTTCTAAAGTTCATATTATGTTTCCTTATTCAACCTCCATGATTAGCCACCTCCTCCTCCTTCTCACTCTCACCCTCCTCCTCCATAAGCCTCTATAACTCGTAGTAAACACTTGGTCCCGTCACTACGAATTATAGAGGCTCTATTGTATATTCATAGTAAAACTATGATCAACCAACTGAGTTTATGCCAGCTATTATTGCCAGTTTAGTCAGGAGCCTTCTACGCGATAATTTCATAATTAGGAAAACAGCAGTATTATTATAATACAGCAGTCACGCATGCGCAGTTGACTTATTTCAAAGTCCACCCGCCCTAGCACGCACCGAGAAACTAGGGATCGTCTCATTGGACAATGATATAATTATGTAAGCTCAAGGAAGAGGAAAATTGTTATTGGTCACCAGGCCTTTGCCGCTCCTAAAGAAGATTTCTATTCAACAAACTTGATGAATTTGAATTCATTCTCATGAAAATCCATTGAGCTTGCCAAATACGCTCGCAGCAGGGGAAACCGATTTTTGTTCACCATAACATTTATCAACCCCCAAAGAACATCTTTATAGAAAAATCTTGATGAATTTGACTCGAGAATTTGTTCAGCTATGTTCTTGGAACAATTTTGTTGAAATAGGCATTATCCTTTCAAAAATTGTCAATGAATAACATTAAAAATTATTCTGTAATGAGTTACTAGGTTAGTTTCAAGTTATTCCAGTATTTGTAACTCCAATAAACATTCATACTGTCAGTTTGTAAAACAAAATATTAAAATCCTCAAAATCTTATTAAATAGGTATTCTACTTAGGATTGTAATAAAAAACTCTACCAACTGACAATAACATAATAACCAATAAAAAAATCTACTAATTCTGAAATTTCACCAGATCACCAATAATATTAATTAACGTTAGGCTACATAAATTTTCTAAAATGTTAAATGACATGGTACTGCATGCAATAAAAAGCTAGCCAATTATCACAGATAATTTAATAATTTCTCCACAAAGATACATAAATTTGATTACACAGATAATACTCATATAATGACATCGATAAGATTGGGGTTTCCACATTAATGAGTGTACGGTATGTTTCCACAATAATATAAATACACCAAGAGTTCAAAGTACACAGCCCCACAGAATAAGTAGTGGTTAAGCCAGTATCCATCAAGATATATTTGAGGACTTAAAATGTATAAGTTAATAATATATATGTATCAAAACATCAATACTGAATCAAATAGAATGTAAAATGGTAAACACTTGTTAAAAGCATGAGTTTAGAAAAAACTATGGAATTCAAACAATAAAGAATAAACAGTTGTGCCTGATAATTCTCAGCCTCTCGTTATTTGAATTATAATTCAATTCAATTTTGAATCAGATTCAGATTTGAATTTGAATTCCTTATACCTACTTTGTTCTATCAATATCATAAACAGTTTTCCAGCTTCAAAAGCCATCTTCTTAATAAAATAAAATATTTATAATATAATATCGTTGTTCGTTGAATGGCTTTGAATTAAATAACTAAAATTGTATAAAATAATTTGATCTTCATTCATATTTTCGATTAATAGAAAAAAAACATATTTCCAGCAATTGAAGCAAAAAAATATTTTCTTAACCTAATTTACCTAAGAAGTATTTTCCTCAGGAGAAAAATCTACTAAATCCAATAAATGATAGCAAAATATAATAGACTAAAAATAACAATAATGAGATCAATCATAGCAGCAAATAAAATTATGTCTTTGTTCTGATAATATAATAACTCAAAACTCCCTACTTCAATTCACATTATTTGGCGTCCAACATTTTCACCCATTCATGTACTAAAATAAATTGATAATATGTGATAATCAAATATGATATTTTTTTATTTAGTTGCTAATATAAAGATAATCAAGCTAATACATAAAATACATTAAATATTATATAATGAGGCATATCACATTGGAATGAAATTGAGATAAATATAATACTGTAAAAAAAATGTTTTTGATAATACTAGGTACTGAACCACCCAAGCTATTTTTTTCAACGAAGTTTATTAGTTTCTGACAAAAGCTATTTCGATCTAATCATTTACTTTTCCCACTTGAGAGAAAACTCAGGTAAATATAGCAAAAACTAGAAAGTTATCGTTTTGTGAGAAGCAGAACAAATTGATTTTCAGGTGGGCTAATGAGAAAATCTCATCACTGAATTGGAGCTAATATATTGCATGTAAACAAGGGTTTACTGCGTATTCACAGAGATAAGAATATAGATAACTGAAAATATTCAACTCATTCTCTAATTGGAACTAATATAATGCAGGAAAATAATTGGTTAGTGGCATTAGCATTACAAATTAGAATATTAAAAAGTACAGAAAAATATTAAAACGTGAGTTCAATACGCGGTTTTCAATAAGCAAATATACTCCTGAAACGCCAAAAAAGTTTGATGGAAAATAATTTATAAGAATAAAACATTATAAATAAAAAAAATTGTACTTTATGAGCAATTGTTTGTGACGAATTAATAGCATGTAATATTGAAAATGGAATGAAAATTATATCCTATTAATATCACACCCTCAAACATCCTATTATCAAGTCAGAAATATCTGGAGAGAATTCTTGAACATGTAAACCAATGCTAGTTTGTACAATATAATGTCAAAAACTGGTAGGATAAACTCCAAGGAAATTCAAACATTATTTAAATTTATCAGAATAATTTGCTTGGAGCATCAAGTTAACCTTCCGGCAGTCGCGCTGTTGTAAGAAGCACAACATTGTCAGTTTTTTTGCTGCACAGAACTATTGAATGGGGTGGTGTCAGTGAATGAGTCACCTATGCATTCCAAAGCTTTTTCCCCATCACTCCATTGAGTTGCAGTATCAACAGAGCAATGGTTCGCGACAGTGCATAAGTAGTGCATATGGTAGGGAGAGAGACTGCCAACGAATCAATAAAACACAATTGTTGGCTTTGCTTGGTGTACCTTATTGGGCTACGAAAAGGTAATCATGTAAATGTTCATAGGCGTAAAATAATCCAATGAGATGGAAATATTAATTATACAATTAAATTGATATTTGATAGTAAACAGAGTATATAATAGTAACACATAATAAATAGGATGTTGTAAAAATTACAACACGCGACTGCTTGTGTGATAGAGTAGGGCGCGACTTCCGGAAGGTAAATGAGAAATAAAGAGTTAATACTCTAGAGCACTGAATTAGAAGAATGAAAGTAGGTATAGTTCTGATGTATTCGGAAATTTAACCTATTCACCATTCATTAATAGTATGGACAGTTGAACACAGTATACTCTTAATACACATGTTAATGTGATTATTTTCAAGTAATAATTGGATTATCCCAATACTACACACTTATTACTTACAGTATTGAACATCAATAGTTTCAAATTTTACTAACAGTAAACACCAGATAATTAAAACAATAATTATGAAACATCAATATTGTATTAGTAGATTACTAAATAACATCAATAAGACATAAATGTATACGACATAAAGTGATCAATTACTACATGGAATATGTACCAATTACATTGGAATATGGGTCCAAAGGAAGTTACTACTATGCTCAATGAAAATAGGCTAATGGATTAGATACAATAACTGTGACACATATATCAACGAGGTATGTAGATTATGGGAATCTCTTATTCCATACAACCATTACCTCTAAGAATTCATTTCGCAAAAACAGTAAAAATACTCACAATAGAAGTCAATAATGCAACTGAAACAGTGGAAAATTGAGGAAAATAATTATTGAGAGTTTTTAAATACATGAAAGATAGTTTCAGCATACAGCATTGTACAGTTATAAGAGATGGAAAGATATAGGAGAAGCGGGAGAAGATAACAGAATGACTTTTTATTTGAAGAAGAGGCGAAATTTGGACAGAAATGTCCACTCTGCCACTTTACCCAAAGGAGGAAATAAATAATGAAGTGATAAGAGAATCCAAAAAAAGTAGAAGAAGATTATAAGATAAGATAAAGGTAAACATCTTCAAAATGAAAGGAGCCAGAATGCAGCATATGAGAGCTTCAATAAAGTAAAGAGTAAAAATTAAAATAATCAGAAAATTACAGAAAAGTAATTCACTTTATGATTTGATAATATCAGATTTCCATTTGATTATTAATTTAACTTAATATATTCAGTAAATACCGAGATGTTCAAATTAATACAAACCAAATTTTAATTTTCTAAGAACATAGTTGAGAATCGTTAAAGAGAAATCCTTTCTGAATGTTTCTTAATAAACAATTCATTATAAATATTTAAATGTATAATATGAAAATTATTTGGCCATAGTAAGTCAAGTGTTAACTCAACAGACTTATTCGCACTCCCAATTTGACTAATACTGAATTTTTTCAAGTGAATCAGGTTATAGAATATGGTTCATAAGAAAAAATCATGGATAAAAAGCTTGTACAGTACGGTATACATCAATATTTATTATAGGGGACAAGTACTCAGCCAACAAGATAGAGCACTACCTCCGTAAAAGGAGGTAGTGGATAGAGCCTCCCTTCATTCTTTCCAGATAAATAATAGGCTAATCTTAACCTAAATTGAAAACTTTAAATTTGACCAATTCGTCCCTCAATTTGGAACTAAAAAATATTAGAATTGGAATGAGTTCGATTTCACGCTTGAATGAGAAGCATAATAAGCTGATATTCTGAAAAGAATCAATTGAGGTTGTAATTATGGGCACCATAAAAACCGTCAAATATTTGATCAAAGATCTTTAAGGGTGTAATCTGTAATCGGTCATATTTTATAAAATATTTTATTGTTTAACAAGAGTCTAATAGGGAATCAAATATATTCAATAAAAGTTTATCAAAGACCACTGATTTATTTAGTACGTGAGTATGTAATAGGGCCCTATGGCCAGCCTCTTTACATTTAGATGTCCCTTTAGAAAACATGAGGCTTTTGTCATTTGGGTTGTAACAGTGTTGAGTAATGCTACACTCAGCCTAAATTTGTTAAACAAGCTCTAGAGCTTCATTGTACAAACATAAATGATCATATATCTGATCAAATCTTTGATACATTTTTTTTCTCTAAAATTTGATAGTGTAGCACGGGAATTATTAATATGTTACTTGAAAAAAGTTTATCAGGGATCTACAACCAAACATATTATCATATACTTGACTGTGTAAAGTGGGCCATTCACTATCCGATTTCTAGTCCAACTTGGGGTCAAATATTCAATGTTGGATTCGACGTCGGACCGTAAATGGGGTTGTTCATGTTAAGTCGAATGTTGCCGGACTATACTCTGTACAAAATTACTTCTTACTTGGGATGGACATGCGCAACAGAGAAAGCATACAGCGGGAGGGATACAGAGGCGCGATGTTGCCGTTTTGAAGCGGCCGGCGTTCTCCAACTTCTAGTGACTGTTCATGTGCTCAAGCTACACATGCGAAGTTTTCTGTCTGAAAGCAGTCAGACGACTGACAAATTGGCAACTGCGCTTCCACCTATGACTATTAATCACTGTAATTGGCTGATCTCCCTCCATTTCTCTGCGCCGCATATTCCTCCAAGTCAGAAGTAATTTTGTACGGACTATAGTTGGATGAACTAGAGGTCCAACACATCCGACATCCAAAGGTCAGCCGCTTAGTCAGAGCCGAGTGCAATGTGATTGGGGGTGTTAGACTAACTCATGAGCTACCAATCGAAGTGTGAGTGTGTAAGATCGGACTAATGGTTTCACTACCTGTCCAACATTGTTGAACAAGAAATCGGATAATGAATGGCCCGCTCAAGGGGGTCTTTATCTCATTTTGAAATCGAACCTAACCTCAAATTCTTTGTCTCATTTTGAAATCGAACCCAACCTCAAATTCTTTGTCTCATTTTGAAATCGAACCTAACCTTAAATTCTTTGTCTCATTTTGAAATCGAACCTACCCTCAAATTAATCGCAACATAAACTCAACTTTTAACCCAGCCTAACCTCAAATTTAGAGAAAAATAACATTAATTTGAAACCACACTTAACATTCACTGCTCAATATATTATAACTCAATATTAGACTTGAATTCAGACCAAACATAACTTAAAAATTGTGAAATTGGCATACTTTTGGCGACACTTTCCATCAGCTGATTCTTGAGAGAGTTGCAGTAGAGGGTGGAGGAGTTAACACCGATTAGAAGACACCGATAGACGAGTTGAACAGACACCAAACAGCAAAGCAGCGACAGCAGGAGCAACCAGTAGTGAGATACTAGAGTGGCACCCCAGCAGCAGCAACAGCAACGAGTAGCGAGATACTAGAGTGGCACTCAACGTCGCTTCTTCTTCTCCTGCTTGCGGGCGCGATGGTGCGCGTGCGGACGACGCGGAGTCGCCTGAGGACTTCCTTCCGATAAGTCATCGTCACTCAAGTCATCCTGAAACAAATGAAATGTAAAGGTCTCATTTACAACACAAGGTTTACATTTAGCAACACTAAGCTGAAATACGTCCTATCTCTCAATGTTAAACTCAAGCTTTCAGATTGATTTCTACATTGATGCAGGTTTGAAGCCTAGTGAAATCGGACTCCCCAAGCTGAATCTGAATCTGTCCCTAGTCTAGAATATTATATTAGAATTAGTCCAGTCACTATACATTGGTGCTTGCAATTTATATTGTAGTTCTGATTTTTAATATATTATTTGGATATATGAGAGAAGTCCAGAAAATTTATTGTGTATTGGAATCCTATTATATTAACGTCGAGCGCTTAGCTCTAGGGACAAACTAATTCCGCTAGATCGCTACAGCTTTACTATTCACTTGCTGCCCGAGCATAGCAGGCGTAAAACCGTGCTTTAAAGGTACACATACCAGCGGCTATTATTGTGTCTATAAAATAAGTTTAAGCATCAACTTTATTCATCAAGAACAGCGCTACAAGTTGCTATGAATAAGTCTATAGAACGAACATTGAATGTGAAAAAGGAGTTTAAAATGCATAAAAATTTATTTTTTTCAGATTTTCAAAAACAAAGTTGACGTAATTTTTGCTATATTGAAGAGGAGATGCATATTTTTCTCAAATTTTTTCTGACCAGTAGTTTTTGTAGGGTATGTGTACCATCTGCCTCAAAAAAGTTGCCTTTGGACCCCTATTGTTAGCTAACAGAAGCTGATAAAAATATTTCAATTGCATGGATTATGTTCTAAGAACCTGTCCAATAGATTAGAAAAGGAAAAAAGATTTTTTTTGAAAAAAAATATTGAATGCACAACCTTAAGCGAGCAATTTCTGTATAAATATTTTTATATCTGGTTATTTATGTTTAACGGATCTCGAAAACGGCTCTAACGATTTTCACGAAAAATTTGGAACATAGTAGGTTTATAATATAAACATTCGATTGCACTAGGTCTCATCCCTGGAAAAATTGCTGAAAGACATTAAAAGGATAATTCATCCTTGGCTGAAACAGCTGTGGATAGTACACAAGTGAGTGAGCGATTGTGTATGTGAAAAATCAAAATATCGCATCCCCGAAATTCTTAAGATGACATACAGCCAGCTGTGAAATATAAACACGATCATTTTAGAGAATTGTGTTCTGTTTATCAATAAATAAAAATAACGAGCGAAGCTCGGTGCCCCGATATTATGGGCTTAAGTACACTCAGCAATGAATTTTCAATTTTTCGACCAAATTTGACTCATGATGCATGATTTTGGACCGCCTTGACGAGCTGAGCATTGTGCCAAAAGTTATATAAGTGATTGAAATTTTGATCCTTTGAGGTGTCTTATGCGGGCCTCTCCACTAGGAAATACTGAAATGAAGTGCATCTAACGGGAGATTCTCATAGAACATAATCTCATGAACTTATATCATTGTGCGAAATATCAATGTGAGGGCAATGTAGTAGGTGATGATAGTTGAAGCTGAAAATTAGGTGTTTATCACAATACAAGGAGCATTGTTGTCAGGTGTACCAGGAAATCTATATGAGATAGAGCGCTCTGCCTGATCTCAGATTGTAGAGCACAAAAATACGCCCAGAGGGATTTTGAATTATACATCTAAATGGTAACAATCGGAAGATATTGTTGATCAAAAACTAAAATTCACAGAATTAATTTTTCTTTGAATTTTACTCATTTTTGAAAACTCATGACTCAGTACTCATTGGAGATAGAGAGTTCAGAATGATATCATTTTATTAAGAATTTTATAATCGAGGAAAAAGGCAGGAGCAATTTTTTCTGTCCGATTACTGGATTTGGCAGAAATAGCTGGAAACTGGAAAATGAACCAAAAATAAGAGGTTTTTGGGCCAACCTGTATCTAGCACAAGGAAATTTTGCATAAAGAAATTGGGACTTCTCTCATGTATCCAAATAACATATAAAAATCAGAACTACAATAGTTATTTGTGCAACTAGTGCGCAAAGTGACAGTTTGCTGCACCGAAAGGAACGTTTACGCACGAGCTGAAGGCGAGTGCGGAATGGTTTCTTGAGTGCAGCAGAGGAACTTTGCGCACATATTTCACAATAAATTTTTCCTACAGTTACCATTGAATATGAAAAGTGGGTGATTATGAGTAAAATTATGGCTGAAATCCATCAAATGTAAATGTCATCTGATAATAAAAGTTAGTGAATTTACCAGAATCACAAGAGACTCTCAGACTATAATAGATAATATTATTACAAATATAGAGGATGGTTTTGTTGCAGTAAAAAATTCTGAATTATCTGACCACACTTTTCAATCTATTAAAATGCGGGGCGTTCATTTTGTATCTCCGGATAAGAGAGTTATCTCAAAAAATTCGAGAGATGTAAGTGATTGTAACTTGGTTTGTCTAAATATGCATTTATCAAAACAAAAGTGGCAGGAAGTTTATAATGGAAATGATCTCAACAAAAAGTATTCAAATTTTGTAGAAACTCTAAATTACCTTTATAATGTCTGTTGTCCAATTAAAAAAGTTATAATAAGTGGAGGAAATATCAAGAATAAATGGATTAATGATGAGCTCTTGCAGTTGCGAGATAATGTACGAGCTGCCTCTAGACGCTTCACACAAAGTAGAGACCGTGCACACCAACAAGAGTATATTAGATTGAAGAAGTTTTATGCAAATGAAATTGGAAAGGCTAAGCGTAAATTTACAGCAGATTCTTTACGGAAGTCCAACAATTTGAATCTTTCTGTCTGGAGGGTGATAAATGAAGAGAGGGGTGTGTTGAAACGGAGGAATGAGAACTGTTATATAGACGAAGTTGTAACAGAAGAGGGAACGGCTTTAATACATTTTTTCAGGAGGCTGGCATAAAGAATAATGTCTCTGTACAATTAAATGACAACATTTTCTCTGACTCCTATGATGACAGAACAATTATTGTGAATAAATTCATAGCTGCTCCTTTTACAAGAGAGGAGATGGATAAGATATTAAATAGTCTAAAAGGTAAAAAGTCAACTGGTCTGGATGGGATATCCACTATGGTGTTGAAGTCTTGTAAAGAATATTTATTAGATCCACTCACCCATTTGGTAAATGAATCTTTGAAGTACGGTGTATTCCCTGATAAATTAAAAGAGTCAAAATTAGTACCCATTCACAAAGGCGGTGAGGGAAACGTTGCAAATAATTTCAGACCTATTACTCTTGGGAATTCTATTGGTAAGGTTTTTGAGAAGTGTATGATGTTTCGCTTTGTTGAACATCTTGCTGAAAATCAAATTCTGGCCAAGGAGCAGCATGGGTTTCAGAAAGAAAGATCCACAAAGACGGCAATTGTATCCATTTTTGAGGATATAATTGATATGATGGATAAGGGTGAGAAAGCTGTTGGAATTTTTCTGGATCTAAGCAAAGCTTTCGATTGCGTTGATCATTCAATTTTGTTAAGGAAGCTGGAGTTGGTGGGTGTGAGAGATGTTGAACTGGAATGGTTCAGGTCCTATCTCCTGGATAGGTCTCAGTGTGTGGAAATAACAAGGGAAGTGAAAGGGAAGATAATTCATTACTTATCGGATAGAGTATCAGTGAAGGCTGGTGTACCACAGGGCTCTATACTTGGTCCTTTGTTGTTTTTGCTATATGTAAATGATGTGCCAAAAGTTATATCCCAGGGTAGAGTTTTAATGTATGCCGATGACACATCATACATTTGCAGCTCTCAGGATGCGAGTGTGTTAGAAATAGAATCTTTCTTGAACATTAATGCCATAGCCCAGTACCTCTCTCAACTCAAATTAGGAATTAATGAATCAAAATCCCATTTTTACTATTTAAACATAGAAATAATTCCAGGCCAGATCAACTTATTAATGTACAGATAAATGAAAAAAATGTTAACCAGCCTCATTTCGTGAAATTCCTAGGGGTTGCTCTGGATCAGCATCTCTCTTGGGATTTCTATACTGATCAGCTCTGTGGGAGGATTGCATCTGGAGTCTTTGCACTCCGACAAATAAGAAGATTGAATGATACCAAACTCACAATGGCAGTCTACCACTCACTCATAATGTCACACATCCGCTATGCCATTATTGTGTGGGGTGGGTCGTGCCAGAATTTGGAGAGGGTGTTCAAGCTCCAAAAAAAAGCTGTTAGAGCGATCAAAGGTATTATGCCTTTAGAGTCCTGTAGGAACCACTTTAAAGAATTAGGCATACTAACCGTTCCCTCTATTTATATCTATGAGGTGATTATGCATGTTAGAAGACAGACAATGACTAGAAATGCTGATTCGCATGGATACAATACTAGAAATAGAGGAGACTATGCTTCACTGTATCACAGAACAGCTCTTTTTGAGAAGAAACCTACATATATGGGCCTTAAATTTATTAGAAAGCTTCCTACTCACTTGAAAAATTGTGTAGATGTCAATGTTTTTGAAAAGGATTTAAAAAGTTTTTTGATGCTTGGAGTATTCTATACCACAGAAGAGTTTGTGTGTAGAGAGGGTTCCTTTGTGTGATTTTTTTCTTCTTTTTATGTAATACTGTATGTATTATAAATTTTTGACAATTCCTATACTCTGATTAGAGTCTCTGGGAAGCTTTAAAAACAAACAAACAAACAAACATGTTTGTCTGTGTAATTTTGTTATTAATAACAACTTTAATTTATTTTTCCCACTTCCATCTGTCAGCACTTCTCATAGCCTATCAGTGCCGCTTCCCATTCAACCAATGCTGACAGTTTGAAGTGAAACGAATCAGCACACATTTCCCATGTTGCAAATCTGGAGTATGCAAAGTAATACTTTGCGCACTAGAGCGGAGAAGTGATTCTTTGCGTTCTGTAATCAGTGCAGAAATGGTCACTTTCCAAGGTACCTGTAGGAAATATAAATTGAAAGCACACTCCCTTTTTTATGTATATATTGACTGGACTAAATCTAGATTAATAGAATCTAGCTTGTAATATTGGAAGATAGGACGACTACTCTTCTGAAGACATATTTCAGCATAGGAGCTAGGTGTGAAGATACCCTTAAGGACCACGCCACAAGAGGTGTTTTTTTCAGTCGGCACGACAATATAATATTTGCAGCTTTGCCAAATCGCTTGATTCACTGCCACACCCTATATGATTCTCATAAACTCTAATAGCACTATTCCCACTCTGCCCTGCCGAGCAGCTGTATGGTTAGTTAGTTTCATTAGAACGCATGTGAAGAATACTTTCACTGAACTGGGTATTGATGTGTGGTCCTGATACTGATATGTGATTGACTGTGGTGATATACGATCAAATGACACCTCTTAAAATGCTGTCTTGCTCCAGCATGTACAAGACATGACATTTTTAATGACAAAGCTGTTGAAACAGAGGATTATTATTCAAATATTGGCATAAATAGAATCACTTGACACACATGAACAAATGAACTGATATGTGGAAATCCAGCTTAATACAGTGAGCAATCGCATTATGAATAAATCAAATCAAATACAAATCAAAATAGACAATACAAAGTTTTACACATTAATATAAACAATTTCTATAAGTACATAAAAATAAACTTTGATAATAAAACTTATTATCATACGGCATTAAGGCTGTGCAAAGGCTGAGAATAAACTTTCTACTGGTAATATTTTTCAAAGTTTTTCGATTTGTATACTATCAAGCTATCAAAATTAAAAAGTTTTCTCAGGAAAACATTTATTTTCGATCATTACTTTTTGAGATATGAGCGCCTAAAGTTTAAATTTTTGTGCCAGAACATTACAAGTTTGGTGAAAGATAAAACCATGAGATTTTAAGGATAGATTCTTCATGGTATTGTTGATCTAATAAGACAAAAATTTTCTGAAAATATCATTTTTTGAGAAAGTTATTCAATTTACTAAGAATGAACGAAAATAACTCAACTAAGAGAATCTATTCTTAAAATCTCATGGTTTTATCTTTCACCAAACTTGTAATGTTCTGGCACAAAAATTTAAACTTTAGGCGCTCATATCTCAAAAAGAAAAGATCGAAAAAAAATGAATGAGAAAGACTAAGAAATTGAAAAAAAAACCACTGATTTATTGATAATTAGGAAGACCGGTTTCGGTTATTACACCATTGCCAATCTCTGATAAACTCTATAGTGTGTTTATCAGAGATTGACAACGGTGTAATAACCGAAACCGGTCTTTCTAATTATCAATAAATTAGTGGTTTTTATGACAATTTCTTAGTCTTTTTCATTCAGTATGAAATAATTACCACAATATCAACTTCTCAACTACATAAAAAATCGAAAAAAATGTTTCCCTGAGAAAATTTTCTTTTTAATTTTGATAGCTTGATAGTATACAAATCGAAAAACTTTGAAAAATATCACCAGTGAAAAGTTTAATTTTAGCCTTTGCACAGCCTTAACATCCAGACTGTACGAGCGTCAGTGTTTCACAATCCCCGACGTTTCTTTCATTGAGTGTCGTAATTTTTATCTCAATATTGGAAAAACTGCAATACAGATGGGTGTGAAACAGTGAAACAAATGTAGAGCACTGTGAATGCTATGCCAATAAATTAACTTGTGTCATCCATCACAGATCTACATCAACAGCAAAATTTATTTCATAAAACAGATGCCCCTGGAGTTCACTTCAAAATTTAAACAATTCTTATACAAGTGCCGGTTGTACAACAGCCGGTTAAATTTTTAACCGTGATCAATTCCACGAAAACCAATCAGAAAACGCCGTCTTTTCAAAAACGCCTTCTCTGATTGGTTCTCGTGAAATTAATCATGGTTAAAATTTAACCGGCTGTTGTGCAACCGGGCCTTACATAACATAAATGCTTTCCATTAAACCATTTCTGACAATATTAAGTGAATTTCTAGTTGAAGAGATCTCTCTATTTTAACATACCGCCTAATTAGGTTTTACAAACTGGTTCATGAAAATGGAGTATGGCATGAGTCATGAGAAAAGAAGAGAGCATGAGCTGAAAAAGGATGTCTATTCTGTATCTGTATGTATTGAACATCAAACAATCAATGGAAATAATTTGGCCAATAAACTATTTTATCAAATTACTTCCAATTTTCTTACATCGTGTTTCCTGAGCGGTGAATTTGGACTAGCTCACATTGTTTGTTATTTGTTGAGAAAACGATGAGAATTGATAATTATTTTGTAGAACATAGTCAAATGAAGCCTACTATAAAATGGAAAAACAAACTCACTTTTGTGGGTGACGTATATTTCAAGCAGATACATAACGTAAAAGATCCATAAGTGAATAAAGTTGATAAACTGGATCAAAGATGACGAAAAACTGTTCCATAATAATTATTGAATACTGTCATTCCTTCTTGCTTTTAGGGTTAAGAAATCTCTGCCTGTTCTGAACCTCATATGCCCATCTCCATCCCGTGTCTCCTCATCCATTTTCTCATTTTCATCCATTTCTACTTTTCATCCATTTTCTCATTTTCATCCATCTTCTCATTTTCATCCATTTCTACTTTTCATCAATTTTCTCCTTTTCATCCATCTTCTCATTGGACGTCCTTCTGATTTGTGATAGAGCACAAATAGTAACCTGTCTTCCACCATCCTATTGTATTTGTATTTCCTTCTCTATTTCTATTTGAGAAATACTGAGTTACTAAGACAATTTATGCCATCTCTAGTCAAAATATTTTTATTGGCAAAACCTGAGTATTTTAACTAAGTTGGAACGTACAAAGGCAACCTCATTTATAATCCTACTACTCGACACTGTACGTTCTATGAAATCACTTACTTTTATCATTTAAAACCAATTACAATTATTACCCTTCTATGGTCTACTGACCAGATTTTTGAGTGAAATGAAGTATTTTAAACATCATATATAGAAAGATCATTCTGAATTTGACCACATTTAAAAAGAATAGAAGAATGAGTAGAGATCACCAACAATATATAGTGACATTCACCTTATAAAGTCAACACCTGATTAACATTGGATTATCCTTGCTCAGTTGCCAAATCATGTTTTGGCAATGAAAAATTGTAATGAGCATGAACTAACAAAATATAACGTGAATCTCACTGTACTTTAGAACAGTAATATGTCACTATACAGAATCTCACTATAATATGAAAGGTGTTGGAGAATAGAATTGGCAACACTGTTGTTCTATCATTTCGTCAACTTAACGTAAATCTGTCTATAGAACAGAGATTAACACTATAATGATTTTGTGATTCTCAGTTGATAAGATTTTAAACTAATTTTCAAATTAAATAATATTGAAGAATTAATTAATCAAAGTTGAAACGAAACAAATTTTCGTGATTCTAATTAGAAATTGTAAAAAGAAAAGTAACAAAAGTTCAGATACCTTTGCAAAGTGAAGATCATAATTCCTCTCAGGCATTGCTACCACTGCTGCAATGCAGAGCAGTTGGAAGATGGCGCCCAAGTAGAGGCCACACCTGATCACACTATCCAGCAAGTCTGGCTCCGTATTCACCGCTGTATCCATTCTAAAAAGTTGTTTTCATTGTTCAAAATGCATCATACAAAATGGAATAAGATGACATTCATTGTCTCATGAAAAGTACATTTCATTGTTTTGAGATATAAAAAATAGAATATGGCATTGAAAAATATACATAAAAATGCCATATATGGCATTGTATTCATAATACTAGAATAAGAGAACGTTACAACCTAGAAGCACCAAGAATAAATACAGCATAAATATAAAGAAAATAAAAATCTCAGTACCCTTTTTTTGAAATATTATATCACAACTTGTTTCGGACATTTATGCCTTTTTCAATATTTTAAAAAAAGGGTACTGAGATTTTTATTTTCTTTATATTTATATTACAAGTAGCCCTATACAGAAAATAGATAAATACAGCATTTTGGCAAAGATCACTAGGCTAGTTAGGGCCTACAATATCTAATAGAATACTATTCGAAATCAAAGGAGAGGAAAATTTCAATAGCTTCAAAAGAAAAATTAGACTTCATGGTTATTCAGTATTGGGATACAAAGTAGTGAGGAACTAATAGTAGGTAGGATTTAGATGTAGAATTCTTTTTAAATAAGGTAATTTATATGTAGAAAATAGTATCTCGGTTTAGTTTCATTGTGCTAGGTGATGCTTAGGGTAATAGATATAGTTTTAAATTTTTTCGAATTTTTGTATTATCTGTTGTAACATAAATTTGTATTAATTTGATGATAACCTCGACACATATATTACAGGTATCATTTTGTAAACCTTGAATATTGTTATATTATTGAAAATGTATGAAAAAAATAATAAGTAATGTTCCTGAATAAACTCCTCTGGATGTGTCGTCCAACATCTACAGAAATTATTTTTATTAAAAGTACATTTTATTGTTAGAAATGTGTCATGATGAGATAGAATAAGGCTCTGAAAAGTAATTTTATTGTTTTAAATGTGTGATGAAGAAAAAGTGTAAGGTTGGTATTAGATTTGACCATAAGGATGGGTGACCAGAGAACACAAGAGAGCCACAAGCGGTGACAGTGTGTGAAGCAACTAGTAGACACCATGGCTATAGTGAGGTCCACGTTATAATGGCAGGGATGAAGATAGAAGAATAGCGATGCTAATTCTCTACATAGATTAATTATATTTCTATACCGTCAAAAACATGATTGGTATCGTTGTGGACCTAGAAAAGAATAGTACCACCAGCTTTGTCGGAAGATAGACAAGGAAAGCAAAACCAAAGTTGATCAAATACTGTCATTATTGTTGTTTGACAATGAAATAGACTAAATAATAATATGTGTGATTGGCAAGGCACTGGTGACTCTGTACTGGACTCTGTCTCTGTGAAGTGTGTGTAACATGCCTTAAGTAAAACGTTTGAGTTCAATGTATTGGTTTGACTTTAAAGTAAAAATAAAATCAGTAATAATGTTCAAATAATCGTAATAATTTATTTCTTCACCGATATAACCTTCAACAGGTTATGGGCCCAGGCTGGATCTTTCGTGTGCAAGTAAAAAACTTTTTTAACCTAAATACTCTCGTGCAAGACAACAATGGAAGTTCGGAGATTCAACTCTAAAATAGTAATACCGGTGAAGTGATTGAACTCTAGTAAAAACATTAAAAGTAAAAGTAAAATACCCAAAAGTAAAATCAGGTAAGGCAATCGAGTTCAAAGTAAAAATGGCTGGTTCCAGTGATTCGGACTTGGGTATGGTTGGAAAGCTATCCAACGATGAAGACTTTCAAATGTGGAAATTTAAAATTAAAATTTTGTTCGACTCTCAAGGACTTAGTGATATTGTTAATGGAAAAGAATTAAAACCAAACGACCCTAGTAAAGAAAAAGAACTTTCTATTTTCAATTTGAAGGACGCTAAAGCCAAGAAAATAATAATAACTACAATTGACTCAAAACCTTTGAATCACATTTTGAACTGTGAAACTTCATGTGAAATGTTTAAAAAACTGTGTCAAATCTACGAACGTGATGAAAAACAACAGAAATTTTCTCTAATGCAGGACTTTTTCAATTTTACACTAGAGGCTAATGAAGACATTGCTAGTTTCATCAGCCGTCTGGAAAATTTGACCCATAAATTGAAATCTGTTGGACACGAAATCGATGACGAGATGGTTATTGGCAAAATATTCAGCTCCCTGCCCAGGAAATACACCCACTTTCAAACTTCGTGGGAAGCAACCGCAATTTGTGACAGAAATCTCACAAACCTAACCTCCCGGTTGGTGAATGAAGAACGCAGACTATCTACTGATAAAGGTGATTCTGTGCAACCAGTGGTATTCAAAACATCGGAAATCCAGTGCTACAGATGCAAAAATTATGGACATATTCCCGTGAATGCAGAAATAAAATGAAACAGAAAAGTGGTCTATTCTGTAGTATTTGCAAGAAGAATAATCATGAAGACAAAGACTGTTACTTTCGTAAAAAACAGAATGATAAGAAGAAGAACCAAGTATCCTTTTTAACTACTAATTCTAATGTAAAATACTATGACACTTTCGTAATTGACTCAGGGTCTACTTCACATATGGTAAAATCTAAATCACTATTTGATAGTTCCATTCCAATTAGTTGTAAAGTAGGAGTAGCCAAGGAAAATGAATCAATGTTTGCTCTTGAGGTAGGAAACATCAAATCAGACAAATGCAACTTAAATAATGTTTTATATGTTCCAGAACTTTCTAAAAATTTGTTATCTGTAAGTGCTATCACTGAGAACGATGGTAAGGTCTTATTTAGTGGAAATAGGGTTGAGGTGTTGAAAGACAATGAAGTCATTATGGAAGGCATAAAAAATTCGAATGGTTTGTTTGAAGTTGACTTGAAAATGCATAATTCAAATTCAGTCCATCATGTAATGACTAGCACTATTTCACCCAAGTCTAATGAGTCTAATGAAGTAGAATTATGGCATAGGAAGCTAGGCCACCTTGGTGTAGATAACATGAAAAAGCTCATAAATCTTAGTGAGGGAATGAATATTAAAACTAAAATTGATGACTTTTCCAAAAACCCATGTGAAATATGCTTGTCTGCTCGCCAAACAAGGCAACCTTTTAAAACAGTCAGGGAAAGGGCAACAAGACCCCTTGAAATAGTACATACTGATGTTTGTGGGCCTATTACCCCGGTAAGTTGGGACAATAAAAGATACATGGTTACTTTTCTAGATGATTTCACACATTTTGTCATGGTATTTCTTATTCAAAATAAAAGTGAGGTATTTGATATAATGAAACAATTTGTAGCTGAAGTAGAGGCAAAATGGCATTCTAAAATTTCAAAATTTCGGTGTGATAATGGTGGGGAATATTCTAGTAATAAAATCAAGGATTGGTGTCAAAATAGAGGGATTTTCATGGATTTCACCATTCCATACACTCCAGAATTAAATGGAAAGGCAGAAAGAATCAATAGGACATTGCTAGAAAAGGTTAGGGCACTTTTGTTTGATTCAGGATTGAAAAAGGAAATGTGGGGTGAGGCTGTAAGGACAGCAGCTTATATTGTTAATAGAAGCCCAACATGTACTCTTGATTGTACTCCAGCTGAAAAGTGGTACGGTAAAAAACCAGATCTATCAAGACTACAGATTTTTGGAAGTATAGCATACAGTCATGTTGCAGGTAATCTTAAGAAACTTGACAGTAGAACCAAGAAGCTAACGTTTGTAGGATATTTGCAAAATGGTTATCGGTTGTGGGATGCTGATAAGAGGAAAATAATTGTTTCTAGGGATGTAATTTTTTCAAATGTTGAGCAATCTAACCAAGGTGAAAAGTATTCTGACCCCAAAGTATTCAAGATAAATCAAGGCTTTGACATTGAGGGAATCGCAAAAGGTAATGATCCAAACAATGTATTTGAAGAAATTGAAAATGATGGAGTACAAGAAACTGAAATAAATGAAGTTGAAGAAATTGAAAATAATGAAGTAGAAGAAACTGATACAAGTGAAGCTGAGGGTATTGAGATTGAAACAAATGATATTGAAGATGGAATCAATGAAGTAGAAGTAAATGAAGAAAGTGGAGAAGAAATGATGGATGAAAGTAATGAAATAAGAGGGAGAGAGAAAAGAGTGATTAAAAAACCAGTGTGGTTGAAAGACTATGAAACCAGTTATCTTAGTCTACAAGTAGATGAGCCTCTTACATTTTCTGAAGCTATGAAATCAAACAATTCTGTAAAGTGGTTGGAGGCAGTAAAAACTGAACTAAATGCTTTGAAAGAGAATAATACTTGGACAGAGGTAGATACTGTACCAGAAAACAAAGAAATTATTGATAGCAAATGGGTATTTAAAATTAAAAATGATGAGAAGGGTAACATTCAGTACAAGGCTAGATTAGTTGCTAGGGGGTTTCAACAAAAGGATAGCATAGATTTAAATGACATTTATGCCCCTGTGGCCAAATTGCCAACTTTTCGGATTTTCATGAGTGTTGCAAATAAATTAGGGTTTCCTGTATATCAGATGGATGTAAAAAATGCTTTCCTTAATGGTGATATCAAAGAAGACGTTTATATGTCATTACCAGAGGGAGTAGAAGGATTTAGGAATAAGGTTTGTAAACTTAAGAAGTCAATTTATGGTCTGAAGAAATCTCCAAAAGATTGGAATTCTAAATTTGATTCTGTAATGAAAATGAACAATTTTACTAGGTCTAAAAATGATTATTGCTTGTATTCTAAAATTGTGGAGGGTAAAAAGGTATTTCTATTATTGTATGTAGATGACATACTTATTTTTGGTTCAGATGAGAATGATGTTTCAAGATTGAAATCAGTCTTACAAGAAAATTTCAAGATGAAAGACTTGGGCTTAGTTTCTAATTTCTTGGGAATTAATGTCAAACAAGATATTGAGAAGGGGGTAACTGTTATTAGTCAGAAGGAGTATCTCAAACATGTATTGGAAAAGTTCAACATGCAGGATTGTAAGCCAATGGACACTCCCATGGATAAAAATTTCAACTTTGAATTATTGACTAGAGATAAGTCAGAGTCTGTAGAAATAGAAAAGAAATGTCGTAGACTAATTGGTTGTCTTATGTATGCTGTTGTAGGATCTAGACCTGATTTGTGTTGTACTGTATCTTTCTTGAGTCGATTCCAAAGTTGTGCCAGTGAAATGTTGTATAAAAATTTAAAACGTGTATTGAGATATGTAAAATGTACTTTAGATTTAGAGCTAGTATATAAGAGAGAATTGAATGATGATATGATTGTAGGCTATGTAGATGCAAACTGGGGTGGTGATTTAGAGAGAAGATCAACCTCAGGTTATTGCTTCAAGGTTTTTGGTAATACTATTTCTTGGTGTACCAAGAAGCAACAGAGTGTTTCATTATCTAGCACAGAAGCTGAGTATGTTGCTTTGAGCCAAGCTGCAAGCGAGGCTTGTTGGATAAAAGGAATTTTAATTGATTTTTGTGTTGTTGAAAATAAGAAAACTTGTATTTTGTTGTTTGAAGACAATCAGTCTGCTATCAAAATAGCTCATAATCCTGAGCATCATAAAAAAATGAAACATGTAGATATAAGGTATCATTTTGTAAGAGAGAAAATTTCTGAAGGTGTTATTCAAGTTGAGTATTTAAAATCCTCAGATCAGATTGCTGACATTTTCACAAAACCCTTGGGAAAGGAACTTTTTGTCAAGTTTAGAAATAATATTTTTAATAATTAAGATGTTTTGAACTATGTTAATTTTCTTATAACTTACTTTGTTTTTTTGATTGATAAATTTTTTTTGGGTTATTTCATTGAGGGGGCGTGTTGTTTGACAATGAAATAGACTAAATAATAATATGTGTGATTGGCAAGGCACTGGTGACTCTGTACTGGACTCTGTCTCTGTGAAGTGTGTGTAACATGCCTTAAGTAAAACGTTTGAGTTCAATGTATTGGTTTGACTTTAAAGTAAAAATAAAATCAGTAATAATGTTCAAATAATCGTAATAATTTATTTCTTCACCGATATAACCTTCAACAATTATAACGTGGACCTCACTACAGACACCAGAGTCTGACCAGAGCAGAGTCTGTTGCACAGAGCACCAGAGTCTGGCGTTCCGGCTGACGACCCTATAGTGAGGGTCCACGTTATAATGGCAGCAGGATATTTGTTTAACATTGGTGTTGCTACCTAGTAGGCTATATAATTCGGCAAAGCAGATAGCGCTATTCTTTTCAGTATTTGATTAACATTGGTGTTGCTATTATTCGACAAAGGAGATAATACTATTAATTACAGTATTTGATTAACATAAGTGTTGCTATCCTTGTCTATCATTCGACAAAGCAGATAGCGCTATACTTTTCAGTATTTGATTAACATCCTCAGATTGGTGTTGTTATCTTTGTCTATCATTCAACAAAGCAGATAGCGCTATCCTTTTCAGTATTTGATTAACATAGGTGTTGCTATCCTTGTCTATCATTCGACAAAGCAGATAGCGCTATCCTTTTCAGTATTTGATTAACATAGGTGTTGCTATCCTTGTCTATCATTCGACAAAGCAGATAGCGCTATCCTTTTCAGTATTTGATTAACATTGGTGTTGCTATCCTTGTCTATCATTCGACAAAGCAGATAACACTATCCTTTTCATTATTTGATTAACATTGGTGTTGCTATCCTTGCCTATCATTCAACATAGTAGATAGCTCTATCCTTTTCATTATTTGATTAACAAAGGTGTTGCTATCCTTGTCTATCATTCGACAAAGCAGATAACACTATCCTTCTCTAGCTCCGCAACGTTCTAGTGTTTTTAAACAAAGTAGAAATATAGTTAATGGACATAATATTTTATGTTGATTATGAAAATTTATTACTAAGCCTAAGCCAATCATTGAAAAATATATTTTACAGACAAATAAAACATGATTTCTTATTTTCAACTAGAATGAACAGTTGATATTAAAGCAGATATACTGGTATCAGGTACCCTCTATAGATGGCAGTGGCAAGACAGAGAATAGGCAACGCTGTTCTCCTAACTTTCTTAATTGTCATTACAACGTGGACCTCATTATTCTAATGTAATGAACATGATAACAACTAAATAGCCCACGACTCGTTCGTACACTTGGGCCCGGTTACACAAAAGCCTGTTAGATTGTAATCATGAATAAATGCCACAAAAACCAAGATCTATAGAAAGCTTGACGTATCTATAGACCTTGACTAAAACCAATTAGAGAAATTTTTTGGAGAAAGGCTCTTTTTAATAGTTCTGGTGACATGTAATTTCTATTAAAATTTAACAAGGCTGTGTGCAACCGGGCCTTGGTGTCTCACTGGTTAACAAGCCTGGTGGCCTTTGTTAATAAGAAATTTGAAGCATACAAATAATTAACAATAATGATGACACCTCGACCACTAGACTACCAGGAGCACATACACAAGAAGTCAAGAACCAATATATTGTTTCATTGAATTAGATGGGCATCTATAAGTTGAAAATACCTTGATAATTATTTCATGTGGACTTGACTTCAATATTTGGTAGACTAGAATAAAACATAGTTTATAGAATAATTCCAATCATTTATAAATAAATTTGTATTAATTCAACTTCAAACAGTACAACGCCAACTTTACAACAAAAATAACAGTGGATACCGTAATAGTTTATATTTCATAAAATAGATAGGCCTAATAGTTTTATAATTATTATGGTATGACATTGTCTTTGATGAGTTAGTGTTCCACAGAGCACAGCCGGCTTTGTCCAAACTAATATTGGAGGTTTGACAGCTTCATTCACTGATTCCAACAAGTGGTAGGCTATTTAAATTCTTGTTTGTCAGATTGTATTGATAAGGATATTAATTTATTAAATATTAAGATTAATGTTTGAAATATTGATTTATTTATAGTTTAGATCAACATATAGGGTATACGGTAGAGTAGGTAGGCTAGTAAATAATAATGACAAGACTTACCGTACCTTATGATAAAATATTTAGTTCACAATAAAATAACCTAATAGAAACTAAAGTTGACTTGATGTCTGCTTAGAACTCAAAAACTGAATTTAGCACCAGGAATTATCGATTAATGTAATTATCGGATTACAAACATGAATAAATTCAATCACTAAATGCAAGATTCCCTTGATAATGAACGACGCAGCTTGCAAGGTTTGCAAAATTTGTGCAAATCTGATTCTCAAAATAGAAATATCCAAGCTCGACTGTTTTTACAGGCTACCGATAGTAGCGCTAGTATCAAATCTCGAAGTTGATGGCTCGATATCATAGTATCGATCTCTCGATAGTAATATTTCGATATTACAATATCGTTAACTCTTTTCTGTTTATTCGAATTTAAGGCTATTCGGTACACTTTTTTTATTTAAATTGAATAATCTTTTCCAATATAATATTGTTAAGATCATTATAAGAGTGAGAAAAAGTGGCAACTGAAATTTTCAAGTGGTCTAATATCACGTGAGTACACGCCCCCGCGGCAAATTGCCGCATCTTTACTAAATCAGCTGTGCTTTTCCTATCTATGAAAATAAGCGGTGGAGAGGATGAGTTTGCCTCTATCCCATCATGTAAAACAAAGGACAACTGGTTTCCAGTTTCGAGTCAGTCACCCAAGTTGTTTATGCATAGATGCACGTTTTATAGAGGCTGTAAGCTGTTTGCTAACAGGCCTGTAATCTCGTACTGTTTGGTTTGTGCAACTGTGAGCAGCCTGCTAACGGGTGTGTTCTAGTGTTTAGTTTTGTAAGGTAAATGCATAATTGTATTCTACTCGTATTATTATTTACTTCTACAAGTTGTATTATACAGAGCCACTGATGTTTTGTGTCAATTTACGATTCTCAGAGAAAGCATGGTCATCAATTGAATTTTAAGTTATAAATCACTGTGCTTTCACGGGAAAATTGCTTATTGGCAGCACACTGTTGCTTTGTATAAAACGACTCTAATAAATATAGGGAAAAATGTTGATGGTTGTGATAGCTCATGGAAAATAATATGATTATGCAGTTACCTTACATTGTGCGTTTCATTACAGTGTTACAATGGATCCTTATGAAGTGGAAGAAGAAAGAATTAGAGTGATGTTTGATATACCTTCAAGCGAACTTGGTGATCCATTGTCAGATTTCAGTGACATAGAAGATGAACAATTGATTATAAATGCTGCTGAAATTCGTGTTTCTGAAGAAATATTTGAGGATAACTCACCTGTAGAAGTCGATCCACCAGAAATCAATGCAAATGAAGAACTTTCACCCAATATTCCTGGCCCCAGCCACCATGCTAGTCCAGAACCCATGGATCTCTCAATGAATCAACCAGATGCTGTTGAACAACACAGCAGGAAGAGGAAAAAGAAGAGCCAACCCAAACAGCCCAAGGCACTAACCAACCCCACCTACAAAGGAAGGAATAAGCCTAATCCAACCATTTGGTCAAATACTCCTCAATCTACAGCTGGAAAGCCAAGAAAGAAGAACCTCATCCCACAGCTCCCTGGACCAATAGGACAAGCCAAACAAGCAAAGAGTGAAACTGAATGCTGGAGTTTATTTTTTCCAGACACTGTCATTGAAAAACTTTTTTACTATACTAATATCAAAATCCAAATATCCAAAGTTGTAATCATGACCAGGTCTTCCTGGATAGATTGTGTCAATTAAACATGGTACATAAAACTGTAGGCAGTGTCACAGTCCAGCAAAGCTTTCGCTGAAAAAATCCTCTAACCGGTAGAAGCTCCTTCCAACAAGCCACTTTGACAATGAGCCTCTGAACACATTGACTGGGCGTGCCCTAACCGAGTTCGGCAGGCAGTTGAACCGCCAAAACAGGAAAACTGTCCTTCACTCTTGACAGGCGACAGCACGGCACATCCAAGTCAACCCCCCTTCGAGTTTCATGTGAGTGCACTTCCTCCCTTCTAGCAAACGTGCAGATGTTTCTCCTGACATGTAGGAGTGATGACAATATGTACATGCCATAAACTGTATGGATGCCCAAGCGTTGGAATATGGGCTGACAGTGTGCATCATACTTGCTAAATGTCATTACACGAAGTGCCTTTTTCTGGAGCAGGAGTATGTCCTTCACATGCGCCGAATGTCCCCATATCAAGATGCCATACTGTATGTGGCTGGCGAATACTGCATGGTACAGCATCAACAGGTGTTCAACAGTAAGTAGTCTTCTCATCTTCCGAAGCAGATAAATCACTCTTGAGAGCCTCTTGCAGACTTTGGAAATATGAGACTCCCATGATAATTCTTTATCAACACAAAAACCGAGTAAGGAAACAGGTTCAGCACCAGCATCAAGAATCTCTGTTCTACTTACGGTACAGACAATCCCTTGAGTCTTGGTCTCATTCAATTTTAGCTTGTTATTGGAGAACCACTTCTTAGCCTCGGAAAAGAGCTCCTGTGCTTCGAATTTGGCATCATGGGGCCGTCTGCCCTGTCCAATGATGGTGGTGTCATCAGCAAAAAGCAAGCTGGAACCATCCAGGTGCAAATCGTTCATCATCAGCAGGAACAGCAGCAAGCAAAGTACTGAACCTTGTGGAACCCCATGTGGTACATTTCCTTCATTCGATAACACACCCACTATAGAAACTACCTGTCTTCTATGCTGGAGGTAGTCAGCAACCATCTTCCATGCTGGTCCCTCGAAGCCATATCTAGCCAGCTTCCTCAACAAGATAACATGAGACATGCAATCAAATGCCTTTGAGAGATCACACAATACCAATTCAACTGATTCCTGTCCTTCATAAGCCTCCTGTATCCTCCGAACAAGTGAAAGCACAGCCGATGTAGTGGACCTGCCCCCTCTAAAACCATGTTGCATATCGCCCAGGAGGTTATTATGTTCCAGATACTTGCTCATTTACCTCAACATAGCTGTTTCTATGATTTTACTGATGATTGTCACAATAAAAAGTAAATTCGTATGGCTTTTGTTGGTGGGGAGTCCCTTGCGGGAAGGTCCCACCACCTGAATATATAATTTAAGCCGTCAATGGGCCTTATGACTGTCATACTTCAGCCGGGACCGACAGTTTAACGTAATGACGTTGTGTCTTTTCACCATAAAATAATTTCGAAGAAACCAACTGATATTTAATAGAATTGTGAAATTGAAAGAATAGATAGCCTAGTCAAGGTATTACTCAAATAAAATTGAATCTTATTCATGATAAGGAGTAGTCATATTATCTATAAAACGATAAGAGAACCATGCAAAATTGTAATTATGCAGTAATGAGAATTCTTTGGCAAAAATAAAATTATAAAGCGGCTTGTTTATTATTGGCAGATTATAGAAAAAAGGGATTGCTTGTACAATTTGAGGTTAGAATCCTTTGTTTTGATTTAATATGTCAATCGATCTTAGATCAATCAACAGTTTATTGAATTAATATCGAATAAATCAGCTGATTGCTCACTTGACTATTATGAATTAAATTATATTTTACTCAGAAAATTGTATATTTTAGATGTTAAAGAAGGTTTATGTAATGAGAAAACAACAATTATTATGTTACTAGAATATTTATTGAAATTTTAAAAAAAGTATGAAAACCAAGAGTACACAAAGCTCACATAAAAAATTTAATGTATACCACATTGTAGTATCATATATTGAGATTTATTTATTGGAAAGTTCACAGGCTATTATATAAGTTATTTATGTATAAATTTTTATTTATCTTTGTATAACAAAGTTGGAGAAACCCTGAATCTTAAGTAACCAATTATATCACGTTTTACTAAGACTAGAAAGCCAATCAGAGGAAGGCTTACAAATTGTTAGAGGAAGAGATGAGAATTTTCTGAGAACTTCTTCTCTCTGGCTTGTGAACTCGACCAATACGGCAGCATAGGGAGATAGGGTCTCTTTTCAATCATTTTTAAAGCCTCAAACCAGTCTCTTTTTTAATTGTTATATAAGTGTAATTAATGTTCGATTATTTGTGAACTCAGTGCTATTTAAGAGTTCTTAACTGTAATTTATTCCCGTAAATATATCATTAGTACTGATAGAAACTTATACATAACCTGGACCATACACAAGCCCTGCAGAGTCGAAAGGATCTGACTAATTAATTATTGGAAATAATTAATTATTCTACAAGAACTTCAGAACATCATTATAGTGAATGCAAATTATCCTAATGAGCTCATTAGCAGGCCTTTATCAGTGAATTGGGGAATTATGTAAAACACTATATAAATTTTATTCAAGTTTAAAAAATTTGCAACATGTTGACCGACTGCTATTAGGTATATGGAACTAGAGCAATCTACAGAAACATATTTAATACTATAGGAAGCTTATTTCCGTGCATGGTACGAATCCACATATTATGGTACCCTGAGATTATAAAAATTATTATTTTTTATTGATTATTATTGTTCATTGGTTAAAAGTATGTCCTATTGAATCTATGTACTGAACAGGTTCCAATTTGTTAAATTCTGATTCAACCTGAAGTTCCACATCTCAGTATTAATAAATGAATATATATTTTTACAGCTCACAATATTGTGAATGCTAACAATTCCTGTGATAATTATTAAAATATTAGAGAATTTATTTATTCAAAGAAAATTATATTTATCAAGAAATATTTTTGTCTATGTTATTTTATGGGAATATATTTTGTGTTTTATGTCAGCATACAAAAATTCTAGAAGTTTTTATTATTTCCTAATTCATCTTGTGATATACAGTTTGAGCTGTCCTGGTACCAAGCATTCTTATTCTGCAGTATATATAATTAGTGAATTAATTAATATTAATCTTATTCAGAGCACTTATTACTTATCATCCTCTGATGATAGTAATACTATTCAGCCAGCAAAATCTTACTAATATTTATATTAATAAGTCTACAATATATCATATAAGGATCCAGAGAACTTCAAGAACTGGCATTGTAAGTCTCAAGGAATTTTGAAAGGATAAATTAGTGCATTTCATGCATCCTGTATTCATGACGAGCGTTTTAAGGATCAACTAGAAAAACCATAGTTGATTTTCATTATTCTCGATTGAGTGTATGGTTACTGATAATCAGTCACTAACTATCTTTCTGACTTCCTTATTGGTAATCGTCAATATCTTCACGAGAGCAGCGGTAAGAATTATTGATCATCAGTTATTGAAACCCATGGTGGTTCATTACATTGAGAGTATTTATGCATCTACTACTGAGCTAGAGCTGTGGTCTGACCCCAGTATATTTGCGAGCTGGATGGCCTTAACTTTTTGCAAATTTATTTGCAAGCTAGGGATATCAACAGCTACACTAGTATATATCAAATATACTATTTCATAAAAGAATGTCGCCCAATATGGATGGCAATATACTGCTTCACAACGTGCCCATCCGATAACACGGGAGTGATCTGGTTAAAAAACTTTTGGTATTGAAAGGGTTTGAACCCGGGATCTCTATGCTGCTAAGCAAGCACTCTATCCACTAGACCACGGATCACTCCATTGGCACAATGGAAACTGGCCTGAAATTGCTAATATCATCAGGGTTGCCTTTTTTAAATATGGGCACAGTTCTAGCAACCTTGAGGCAGTCTGGGAATACTCTGCCATCAGTGAGGCAGGCATTTACCAACAGGAGGAGCGGGCTAACCAATACACTGATAACCTTCTTGAGAACATATGTTGACAGGCCATAGATGTCTTGACTGTAGGTGGTTTTAAAACTCTCTACAATATTCACCAGCTCAATGGCATTTAATGGCCTCAAACAATGAAACACATGTGGAGTCTCAGGCACGGATGAAGCTGGATCATGACCCGAATCTGGAATGCCATCCACTATCTCAACCACAGTATTCAGAAAAGCCCTGTTGGCCTCATCAGGACTAGACCTACACTTTATCACTGTGTCCACCTTGCAAGAGTCCTTGATGAGATTCCATGCTGCTTTTGTGGGATTATGGGATTTGTCAATAAATCCGGCATTGAAATCTTTCTTTGCCCTATCTATCTCCACTCTGTAAATCTGCTTGGCTCTCAAGTAGTTTTTATATTCCTCTCCCTGCAATGATGAGTTTGTTTTGTAGGCAGCATATAACATGGTTACAAGGACTCTTATGTTTTGCAGCTCTGTAGTATACCATTCATTTGTGAGCCCTTTTTGCTTTCTACCTTTATCAGTTCCAAAATTTGGTTTGCAGGCTACCGCTGGGCATGCTACGTTATAAGCTTCTGTCACTTTTTTATGGAAAAGGTTAAATTTTTCCTCACTTGTAGAGACTGTGCAGTAAATTCCAGTTTATTCCCATAAGGTGTTGTCGAAACACTGCTACACTGTCCATAAACAAGTTATCAAATTTACAAAAAAATGTTACTTTTTTAGTCATGAATGATATGGGTACAGTAACTATATTACCTAGTATGGCCATTGACTGTCACGCACCTGATTGGTTAGCTTGGTCACATGGTACAAATCCGCCATTAAGATTCCAAACAGACTATCTTATAGTCAGTCCTATCTCTATCAAGTCCTATCTTATAGCATTAGACATTTGGATCTTATCACTTATTTTACCGATTGGAAACATATTATGAATTTAAAATGAGTTCGATATATCATTTTCGAAGAGAAATTGATTATACTTTAATATAGACAAAAAATATAACTTTAAAAAACATTAATAAAGCTTAAAACATCAATTTTCGTTCCCTCGGACTCCTCGCGGACCACTTCTAGAGCTTTCGTGGACAACTTATTGGGAACCAGTGATCTAATATTATGTAGAAAGATAAATTTCAATTTTTTTTATTTCCTCATCCCATTTATTGGATCGAACTTCAAATAATCCAATTTCAAAATATTTTTTGTGACTCTTGATACTTACTTGATACTTGATATTCTCCCACTGGAAGCGGGACTCAATTGAATATAACATTTTATGAAATATTTAACCATGATTAAGTGCTGATTAAAGACGTCTTGACTTCCCTGATTGATTCTCTTCAGTACTGAGTACCCTACCCATAACATGTTAGTACAATAGTACAATATGATTTCGAGTTGCATTACCACGAGCAGTGGTTAAGATTAGAAATATCACTAAATATAAACAATAATGGTTATGTGTGATATTTTTCAATTTCTTATATGTTTATTAAATTTGTCAAGTAGTACTATGGCTAGAATAATTGGCTCTTCCAGAGTTTATATTCAATGTTGTGCTTTATAATATTTTCGTCAGACTTATTGGCTGAATAGAACAAACTATTTAAATGTTATAGAATCTATTGTGATGAGAATTCCATCATGCTTCTAGAAATAGATATGAGAACTTTATTTTCTGTCAATGGAACAAAATTTATTACAATATCATGACACATTTCAAAAGTTTTATGGTATTTTTTGGGAAATTCAGCTTTCAGGTTACATTACCTAGGTACCTTTCATTTTTACTCGCTGCTATTATCTACGATTTACTATCTCAAGTTCCAAAACTATATTGGGAATATAGAAAAAACATGAAAGAAATTATATCGAAGTTAATAATCAAAAAAATATACTTTAATAAGTAAAAGCAAGCGATTTTACTTATAATCCCATATATGTTCCACTGTAAAATTCAAATATTTGGAATCTTCATGGCGGCGGGAATAGTTATTTGTGCAACTAGTGCGCAAAGTGACAGTTTGCTGCACTGAAAGAAACGTTTATGCACGAGCCGTAGGCGAGGGCGGAATGTTTTCTTGAGTGCAGCAGAGGAACTTTGCGCACGTATTTCACATTAAATTTTTACTACAGTTACCATTGAATATGAGAAGTGGTTGATTATGGGTAAAATGATGGCTGAAATCCATCAAATGTTTTTTCTGTATAATTTTCTTATTAATAACAACTTCAATTTATTTTAAACTTGATACTGTAATCCAATTGAAAATTAATAATCAATAATTTATTCAAATTGAAAATTAAATTAATCCAATTAATTTGAAAATTTGAATAGTTTTGAGTAAATCTTAATTTCTAAATATAATTTTTCAACCAATCAATTTATGAATGAAAAAAATATTATTTGAAATAATGAATAATTGAAAATATTCAAAATGTATAATTTAATGAGTTCTCATTTTTATTTGAAAATCAGAAAAAATATAGATAGAACAAATTCGCATTCAAAATACATGCCAACAATGTCTACAGCTGCAAGATGTTTGCAGGGATAGCTGCAAGATAATACGCAAAGTATTAAGTGTACGCAAAGTAATACTTTGCACTTAATACTTTGCGCACTAGAGCGGAAAAGTGATTCTTTGCGTTCTATTATCAGTGCAGGAATGGTCACTTTTCAAGGTAACTGTAGGAAAAAAAATGTCAATGGCCATACTGTGAGTAATATAGTTACTGTAGATATGGGAAATAAAATGTTTTAGTTTGGAAAGATACATTTTTTTTTTTAATTTTCAAGAAAAGTTCTGTTCATATATAGTGGAAACCGTTTATGATCTAGAAAGAAAACTGAGTTAGCACTTTAACGACCCATAACTCGCTTATAAGACCACTTAAAAATTTCAGTTGCAACTTTTTCTCACTCTTATCTTAACAATTATATTAAAAAAGATTAACCAATTTAAATATCAAAAAGTGTACCGAATAGCCTCAAGGAAAATTTTAACAACCGTAAATTTTCAGGCGGTGAGACCTTTCCGCAAGGGACTCCCCACCAACAAAAGCCATACTTTTACTTTTATTATTTTACTTTTTCCACAACCGCAATTTTTATCTCAATATTATATAGATCATTTATTCATTAAGTTAGACTACGGTAGCCTAAGTACTATTAATGAAGATATTATTATGTTTATTACAAGTATTATTTCATGTGTTGTTGATGAAATATGGTTCCGTTCCGTACCTAAGAATAATATTTTGATGCTGGAGTGAAATAACAAAAATAAAGTTTTACCTCGCAGTTGAAGCCTCTTTATTAGGTTTCAATAATGACATCTAGAAAATAAAAATTATTCACTTAGTGCAAACAAGATTGAGCACTTCATTAATAACTTATATAAAACTCACATTAATTTGAAAATTAATAACACTACCTATTATTGTGGCAAGTGAAAAACTTTTTCTATGAAAATCAATGCTCAATTATTGAGATATTCACAAAAATAACATAGAAAAACAGCAATAAGATGAACAAGCTCAACGCAAGTGTTATTAAATTAAATACTAATCCTGGTTCAGACAGTTTATCAATAAACGTGCACATGTTTGTAGAATCAAATTGAAAAACTCTCTCTGATTTCATTTTCCTCTTACATGAAATTTATCTATCAAGTCACACACCAGTAAATTGATTTCCATCACTAATTTCAATGATGAATATCCTCAATAACAACATCAGTAGAAATTGTTAACCTATAAGAAATATTTTTATAATCAGTGGAAGTTTTCAAATTTTATTTATTTCATGATATTGATCTTTAGTGAACTTTGAACATGTGTAGCACAAGTAATAGATTACAAATTTGGCTGTATAGTTTTATCCTATTATAACAACCTGATCACAATCAACAACTGTAATGATTAAGAATAAAAAAGATTTGCGATCAGAAACTTTGTATTACAGAATGATTTTTTCCAATTATGAAAATCATAAGTAATCGATTAACAAAAATGAAAACCTATAAACTTTATGCAAAATTTCAAGTTAATCAGTTCAGTAGTTCATACGCGATGACGCATCATATTTGTGTATTTCCTATCCCGTACATGATATTATATGAGCCAATTCTTTTCTTTATTATAGATTAGGATCCAACAAAACCAGGATATATAATAGTACTAAATGGTATCTTTACACTTAGCTACACTACGATGAAATTAATACCTACTATTACTATTTTGAAGTAATAGTAGGTATAGCTGAAATACGTTTTATCTCCTTATGTTAAATCCTAGCAACGAATGTGAACTGGACATATTCACAGCTTGGATTTAACACATTAGGTGATAGGACGCTACCATAGAGAAATATAGTCCAGTCAATATAGACATGAAAAGGGGGTGTGCTTGCAATTTATATTGTAGTTCTGATTTTATAGTATATTATTTGGGTACATAAGAGAAGTCCAGAACCAATTTCTTCATGCAAAATTTCTTTGTGCTATATACAGGTGGCCCAAAAACCTCATATTTTCGGCTCATTTTCCAGTTTTCAGCTATTTCTGCCAAATCTCGTAATCGGACAGAAAAATTTGCTTCGCCTTTTTTAGATTATAAAACTCTGAATAAAATGAGATCATTCGGAACTCTCTATCTCCAATGAGTACTGAGTTATGATTTTCAAAAATGAGTGAAATTTTAAGAAAAAATCAATTTTGATGAATTTTAGTTTTTGATCAACAATATCTTCCGATTGTAACCATTTAGATGTATATTTCAAAATCTCTCTGGGCGTATTTTTGTGCTCTATAATCTGAGATCAGGTAGAGCGTTCTATCCCATATAGATTTCCAGGTACACCTGACAACATTGCTCCTTGTATTGTGAAAAACACCTAATTCTCAGGTTCAACCATCATCACCAACTTCATTGTCCTCACATTGATATTTCGCACAATGACATATTTTTTTTATTATTATTATTTCATCCACTGACCACCTGTAAAAGGGGTATAAGGATATGTCAATTTGTCATTAATCAAACAGTAACATGTTTTCTATCTTCTCAAACCTCCATCTTGAGGTTTGTAAAAATATCTGTATTCCTCCACTGAGTAGGCACATATGGATAGCATCTCTTTTTTCAATAATAATCTGAAATCTTTATCTGACTTTTCTTTTATGTGAGATGGCAATAAGTTGTACATCCGGATACCTGAACTCCTTACCCCTCGCTCATACATAGTAGTTCGGTGTGCATCATCTCTCAAATTATTCCTGTATCTGGTCGAATATTGGTGAAATGTTTCTCCTGTATTAAATTCATTTATGTTTTTTGAAAAGCAGATTGTTTCCAGAATAAATAGGCTGGGAAGTGGGAGAATTCCAAGTTTTTTGAAATAGGGCCTACAACTAGTTCGGATTGACTTCACTATCATCACCCTCAATGCCCACTTCTGAAGTCTAAACACCTCCACTACACTGCTAGAATTACCCCCAAAAAAATTCCATAGTTCAGGAGGGAGTGAAATAAGTTCATTAGAATCACCCGTTAGATGCACTCCATTTCAGTATTTCCTAGTGAAGAGGCGCGCTTAAGGACACCTCAAGGATCAAAATTTCAAACACTTATAACTTTTGACACAATGCTCAGATTTCATCATACTACACTTTATTCTTCTCGGCTCGTCAAGGCGGTCCAAAATCATGCATCATAAGTCAAATTCGGTTGAAAAATGGAAAATTTATTGTTGAGTGTACATAAGCCCCTATATACAAAATATAGAAATTGATATAGAGATTTGGAAGAAATAGCTTAAAACTGGAAAATGAGCCGAAAATACGAGGTATTTGGGCCACCCTGTATATAGCACAAGGAAATTTTGCATGAAGAAATTGGTTCTGGACTTCTCTTATGTACCCAAATAATATATTACAAAATCAGAACTTCGATATAAATTGCATGCACCAATGTATATAGTGACTGGACTAAAAGGACAAGCGTAAATTATATTTGTTTGTCTCTGACACTGTAGCGTTGCTATAGTGAGGTCCACGTTATAATGGCAGTGTAGGAAGATAGGAGAAAAGGGTTGCCAGATCTCAGTCTTGCCACCCAAAAAGCTGATACTGGTATATTTGTCAAGAAAATATATTTTTTAAAGACGTAATAATAAATATTCATGATTGAGATGAAATATTTTGTCAATTATTTGAATTTCTACATTGTTGATAAACGATGTGGCAACATCGCAATCCGTGAAAGAGATAGCGCCATCTGCTTTGTTGAACGATAGACAAGGATAGCAACACCATTGCAAATCACACACTGCCATTATAACGTGGACCTCACTATAAGTGTAAAGAGAACCTAAGGCAGCAAAGTTTCTTTTTCATTTTCATTGTATTTTAATAATACTGATGCCAACCTAAAAAGTGAGATAACTTGTTTGAGAATCCTCCTAACTTATAGCCAAGCAGACAAAATTAGAAAAAAAGCGTCAAAGTTATCAGAAAGCTCTTTTGAACACTATCTCGTCAGCCTCAAACTCCAAAGTCTTTTGGCAGGCTATGAATAAATTAAATTAAAAAGAAGACCTAGAATAGTAAATAACTCTATAAGTCCTCAGGATTGGGTGAACTATTTCAGAGACCTTCTTAACCCTGAATTATTTGCACTACCACGCTCATACGCAGAACATTACATTGTAAATAATCGCTTAGACTCAGATTTTATTATGGAAGAGCTGAAAAATGTATTGAGATCAGTTAAAGATAATAAAGCTCTAGGAGAAGATCAAATACAGTTCGAGTATTATAAAAATGCTCCAGACGTCATGCTAGATAAATTACTAGAGTTATTCAATATGATTTTCACATTGGGCAGAGTACCAAGTAGTTTCAAGTTCGCCATAATTTTTCCGTTGTTCAAGAAAGGTGCTAGCGATGAAGTGAGCAACTACAGAGGAATTAGTTTTCTTACAACTTTTTTTAAGATTTTCGCGGGTTTGATACAAGATTCTAAATGAGTTTCAGACGGGATTCCGTAAAGGCTACTCAACAATGGATAATATATTTTCATTGACATCTATCGCGAGTCTAAGATTAGCTAAAAAAAGAGGTAAATTGTATTGTTTCTTCGTCGATTACTCAGCGGCTTTCGATTCTATTGATAGGAAAGCATTATTTTACAAACTAAGTTGTTTAGGATTATCAACTAAAATGTTAAATATTATTAAAGCATCAAATGATAATTCGAGTACTTCAGCTGGCGTCTGGTGCTCTGAGGGGCTGACTCAAAGTTTTGAGACTAGGTCAGGCTTAAGACAGGGTTGTTTATTGAGTCCGTTGCTTTTTTCACTTTTTATGAATGACTTGCATGATGAGCTGGGGGGAGGGTTGTTAATCGCAGGTATGAAGATTCGAGTGTTGCTATAAGCGGATGATATTGCCATATTATCGGATTCTCCAACTGGCCTCCAATATATGATAAATAATCTGGAACGGTATTGCGAAATATGGAACTTGAAGGTCAATCTGAATAAATAAAAAATAATGGTTTTCAGAAACGGAGGAAAATTGAGCAGGTACGAAAAATGGTTCTACAAGGGAGAAAGAATCGAATGCGTGAAGGAATATAAATATTTGGGGGTAGTTCTGACACCCACCCTTAGTTTTGAAAAGCATCTGAGTGATAAACTGTCTAAAGCAAAATTAGGTTTGAATCTGGCTTGGGGAGGAATGCTGAATGGTAATGGGGTCGACTTTTCTTCTAAATGTAAATTATTTAAGGCATGCGCTAGGACAGTCTTATGTTATGGGGCTCAAATATGGGGTTGTAAACAGTACGAAAATATTGAAAAACTGCAGCGCTTCTTCATCAAAAAAGTGTTTGCTCTACCCATAAATACGCCCAATTATATGCTCTTCATCGAAACAGGACTAACTCCTCTCTTTGAATACTGCCTCAGGTTGCATTTTAATTACATTTCACAAATCATGAAAATGGAAGATGAAAGACTACCAAAAATTTTAGCTCAGCAAGTAGTAAGAGATGCTTTTGGTTCAGGGAGTGGAAGGTCGTTTGTGATAGGGTAAACTTGAATATTAATCTTTCTTTGGAGAACGTGATAAGTTGGAGGGAGTCTTTCCAGAGCATACTGTCTGTTCTGCAAATGTTTCACAGAAATAAATTTATAGGTGAAGCACGAGCGGGACGGTTTCATGCGTTGTACAGGACTCTTGATTTTGAGCTGAGTGACAAGAAATACATTGGAAAGGACACCCAAATGTGGGTTATGAGGTGGATTTTCAAGGCGAGGGGTGAGCTAATCCATTTGAACTATAAACCTTGGGTAGCTAATGGGAACTATATTTGCTCGATGTGCAATCTGGAGGAGGCTGAGGATGTATTCCATTTCATTGCTCGATGCCCTTATTTGAAGGAATGGAGGAAGAAATGGTTTGGTGTTGTTGAACAATCAAGGGGAGAGTTTACTATGTACATGAACGGCAAAGATTGGAAGAAACTAGCCTCTTACTGTAGAGAAGCCTGGAATTACAGACATGTTCTCACCCTGGAATTTAATTGGTAGAGCTATCATTGGCTACTTTGTCGAGGCACTCACTACTTGATTTTTTGTATCACCTGTAATTGTTATTTTCTGCTCTCTTCAACATTCTGTTTATTTTAGTTCAAGCCTTGTTTTTTATTATGAGTTGGTTTCAATTTGAGGATTCAACCTTTCTCATTGTATATTCACTCACGTTACTGACTAGATCATTACACTATCTATACATTATATTGCTTACTGTGTGACTACTTGATTCATCATTATTTCGTATAATTTCTGTATTTTACTATACACTTGGATCATACTTATGTATTTTCCACAATCGCATGTTTTCCGACTTTCCGGCTGGCGATCGTGTGATCAAGCCGTAAATGTGTGTTTACTTATTGTGTATTTATAGTTTAATGGAGAATAAAATCATTTTTCTATTCTATTCTATTCCAGATGTAATCACAGTAACTAAATCCGCTAGAAAATTACCATTATTAACTAATTTTTGTTCATTATAGTTGATGGTAATGGCAAGAATGTGACCCAGAAACAACAGTACTGTCAAATAGGGTAGTTGAAGGTGTGAAGAATATAAAAACATATAATTAAAAAACGTATAATACAATATTCTTATTTAACTTATTACACACAAAAATATTTCTAAAGTAAAAAATACATATTCCTTATGGTACTAGAGTGAAGTAAGATAGAATAAAATGAGTTTAATTGCTAAAGTAATATCCTCCTTGATGAACACAATAGAAACTTAATATTGTAAGACCGGTAACTAATACAACTAATAGACTAAATGAATCATCATTAAACTAAACATCATTATGGCCTACTGCCCATTTTTAGAAGTACAGGAAAAAATACATGAGAACCATGTTATAGTTTAGATAATTTATAAAATGTAACTAATAATATTCAACATTTCACAAATAACTTTCCTTGATTTATTTCAATAAAATTTTGTGTATAATTTTAGTGATCTCTCATGAAAATGTTTCAACTTTCAAGTCAATTGGAAAATTAACTTTTACATAAATGACCAACTTGAAACAACATAGAAATAATTCTATTATCAAGTGAAACTCTTTTCCTAATAGTAATTTGCACATTTGTTAAAGCAAGTCAATAATAGGTGGAACTTATCAATTTTCTTACAATTTGTTCCATTAAAAAAGATATAAACTACAGTAATACCCTGATTAACCGTTCAAAAAATCCAAATGGATATTTATAGATAGTTTTGGTGGATCTTCTGAACGTCCTCACAATTCAACCGATGAAAATAATTAAAATTAATACTTGGACGACGGCATAGAAATTGATAAAACCAGATAAATGTTAAAACGTGAATTCTACTCATAATGCATCACGCCGCTAATTTCTGTTTTATATGCCGCTCAGTTCATAATTGATTCAACTATTTAATCTAATCATGGTGGAAGATAGATTTCAACACTGCAGGAAAAACCCTAGTTATAGTTATTGTTGAGAAATTTAGAATGACTGTATTTTTTGAACATTGAATGAACTATAATACTATGATTCACCGGTTTCTTGGAGAATGGAGGGGAAAAGAGGAGAAAGGCTCCTTAATACTGGACAAAGAGTTGTCTGATAATTTTATACAAGATGTGAGAGCTTCTCTCCTATTAATTATTCAGGGAAAATTGGTTTGTTGAACTGGATCCCTCAGAAACTATTGCCATACCTATCTTAAGTGGAACCATTTTTATACATCTGTCCCTGTATTTTAAGATTCTTCCCCCGATATTATAGACGTAACAATATTATAATAGTTTTTGGAATGAGTTCCTCAGAAAATATTGATACATTTATCTACTAGTGAACCCATTTCTATACCGTTCCCAGTAATTTTGAGAGCCGTTTCTCAATATTGCAGGAGTAATGAATTTTTGGATTTTTTCCAGTCTCCAGACTCCAGACCTGACTCAAGCCTCAGAAACTAGTGTCACATTTACCTTTTTGTGGAACCTTTTTTATGGTGGTCATACTTATGGTTTAGGAGAGCACCAATCGTAGGAAACATCTCATCGCACAGATTGCAAGGCACTTTATTAGGCAGCGGGGTCGGCGATTCTTTGCATTTATGCCTCTCACGTCGATGGCTTTCCAACTCTGAAGCGGTCGCAAAAAGCTTGTCGCAAATACAACAAGGCAGTTTGAAATCCATCTCTTTTTGGCCACCACTATCTCTGCCATCTTCCGGCCACTTTGCCGAACTACTGGCATCCTGCTGTCTATTCACAGTAGTTGTGTCACCATCCTGTGGTTTCGTCGGAGTACTGCCATCTTTCAGTGGTCTCAAACTGTCTTGAGGTTTTATGTTTGACACTCTTAATCCGTTGTGCTCACTGCTTTCTTTTCGAGGTCTTTTGGCAGAGTTGTGTGGTGTATTGCTGTCGTCATTTTGTGATCGGTTATCACCAGATTCATCTCCAGGTTTTTTGCTGCCCACATTTTGTGACCTCTTGACAATACGGCCGCCATAAGGTAACCTCTTGACATCCCCACCATCTGAGGTTGATGCCCTGACATGACCTGGTGGCTTCTCTTCAGTCTTCTTATCGGTGGATGGCTGCTGGTGCGATCTACGCTTGTGACTTGCCAGGATTGACAACGATGGAAAGAATTTATTGCACAAATCACACAACACTTCCCTTTTATTTGTTAATTGTTTCTTGGGCATCTCCCCACGATCCAACAATTGTTTATCTTCAGCAGTTTTATCTACGAGTTTTTCAGCAGTTTCCCCACTTTCCGCATCAGCCTTCTTGCAACTGTTGATCAGTGTCTCCATCTGGTGGTTGATCATTGACAAGATCTCCTCATCAGATTCTCGGTTCTTCTCGGAACCCTCATGCTCTTCCTTATCTCCCTGATTTGGCACCTTATCTCTGGCATCATCACTTTCATCAGTACTAACGAATTGGGCAGACTTGAATTTCTTTCGTCTACGAATATTCACACCTTGGCTTGATGTGTCAGAGTCAGTGGAACTATCAACTTCATCCAAGTCTCTTGATTTGGATCGGCTGAGGGTTCTGCGTGCAGATCCCTCCTTTGATGACAGTTGTTTCTTGGCCTTGAGCTTAGGCATAGGAAGCTCTTCTTCAGTGGTATATACTGAGACAACTGATGGTGCTTTGGTTACTGATTTACTTGTTTCTCCAGTGGTGTCATCGTTTTTTTGAGCACTGTCAACTTCCATTTTAATACTTCCATTTTCACCGTTTCTACCTTTCTGTTCATCATTTCTACTGATTCTACAATCATTAACATAATTTTTACTACTTTCATTATTTCCAACAGTTTCTCCACTACTTTCCCTCGGTTCAATGTTCTCATTTTGCTTGTCACCTCCATCTGCTTCCCTCGTCTTATCACCCACTTTCTCTCCAGAATCTTCAACCCCCGTTCCGCCAACCTTGTATCCGTGTTTCTCAATTCTGTGTTCCAAAAGTTTCTGCCGGCTTGAAATCAAATACGTGTCACACTCCAAACATGGAAAGTACGTTACATTGGCATTCCATTCATTATTGTCCTCCTGTTTCTCACCATTATCTCTCTCTTCATCATTGTCCTCTGATGGCGCACTGGTGTTGTCTCTCTCCGTATTCTCGTTTTCTGATTTGTTCCGGTGTTCTTCTCTGTGTTTCCTGTAGTCAACTGGGTTTCCGGTTTTGAAATCACAAGATGGACAGCTGAAAACAAATGAAATTAATCGCATGAATTAATTCACAAGTAACAAAAATACAGGAACAAGATCACAATACATAACAATTTAATAAGATATAGTAAAAGGTTTGGTGATTCCTTGAAACTTGAAAACTTTCATCTGTTGACATTGTTTTGAATTATGAAAATTAATAATAATTACCTATTACCTATTTTTCAAGTACTAGAAATGCAGGAACACTATACCAAATGGGGTCTGTCTGGTGCTCTCACATATTGTATATTTTCGAAAGATAGATAAACTAGTCACTCCTTGGGTTGGAGAGTCGCTCAAGAACTGTTGTATTGTAATCTTTCAATTATATAGACTTGGTGAAAATTATGGAAATAGCAAAATATTTCTACAAGAATAATATTGATAGTAGGTTTCATTGGGGTTCCTATTTGAAATGAAAAATTAATCTTCAAAAATTACTCTGTCGCTTCAACATCTTAGTTCCTCATATCAATCAAAAATCATGATACACGATTTCGATACAGAGTTCCAAGAGAAAATGAATGGCGAAAACAGCACATTGATACCTCAACCCGTATCAGTTTGTTGATTTAAAAGTTGTAAATTATGTTGTATATATTAACCAGTTGAAATCAGTGTCAGTGCATGAAGGACTGTCTGTGTGATAGCTCCCAGATGGCCTCAGCTGATGTTATGAATGGGAAAACTGTTGTAATTGCATGCAATCAATTCTTCAGCTGACTAAATGATAAATCACGAAAATGATTTTCTTATGCACTTTCAATGTTATTTTTATATCCTGAAAAGGGTCGAAGGTGTCAGTCAATTTTGTTGTCCAACGAACTTGACCCGTAAAAAGTTTCGAAGAATATGTGTTGAAAATTTGAAGCTGATTCATCAACTCTTTCTCAAGTTATTGTAGAACATAGAGACGGACAACGACTTTGGCCTTCAGTAAGTCAAAAGAGAGAGCTCGTTAACGCTCGTTCAATAAATAAATGTGAAACTATTTTTTGGAGAAAACATTTTGTGAAGAAGTGAAGAACTACAAGAATCAACCTACCTACTTCGGACTATGTGTAGCTTTATCTAAATTCAGAAGAGGAATAGCACAAGGTTGCCTTATTTTTCCTCTCATCATCATTTTAATTGTGTACTTGTAAGAATAAATAAAGAATGGAGAATGCTAATATTTAATGAATATAGTGAAGGATTTGGTAATTCCTTGATACGTGAAAAATGTTCTCTGTTGAAAATTGTCAGACATGTTAATAGTTGAATTGTTTGTGTGTCCCTGAGGAATAGATTGAAGTGATGGCTGTCTAATGCGCATAATCATGGATTTTGAGAATTCATTTTATCAAATTATCAATTTTGATACCTAATAAATATCAAAATAGAAAAATTCAATGTAATTTGATTCAAAATCCCATTAGAACTAAGGAGAAATTTATTCTTCGAAAACGTTCTATACATTCATAAACAGAGAGACAATAATGCCACTAAATTGAAAACATTCTGCTGGAATAAATGACGCAAAGAGGTTCGAATGAATGTGTTCACTAGTCTTAATAAAGCCACAGAAGTAGTGAGGGGTCAGGCACTTGTACATGGTCAGCTATTGGTACAGTTACCTTAAATGTAATCTGTAACATTGAGAAAGGAGATTCCATAGTGGAATTTTGACATGTTAAAAATTGCATATTTGGAGTTCTGGAACTCCTAAAGTTGCTAGTTCTGGAACTATATTCCAAGTTGATCGTATCAAATCTCCCACATATTTTCCACTAGCCACGCACAGGCAAAATGCGTATGGGGGCATCATGAAATAATAAACATCATAAAATGATGATGATAATAATAAAAGTTCTATTAAGTTGTAGTTATTATCTAGTGGAAATCAGTAAGTCTCACGACAAAGAGGTTCTTCAAAGTCGATGATCTGAATTTGAGGAATCAATAAATACAAACAGCTAAATTAAATGATAGAATTATAGTACCCCTTTTTAAAATTAATGAAATAATAGATTAAAAATACTAATTATAACAACTAGTTTCAGTGTTCACACCATTTTCAGGTGTAAAAGTTTTTAAACTAGTTGTTATAATTTGTATTTTTAATCTATTATTTTATTAATTTAAAAATCTGGTGTGGTTCACTCACACAACTTCCCTTGCCGTTATGAAAATTGATCAACTGACGCTAGTGTTCCCGCGCATCTCAAGTCTACTTTTCTAAGATCTGAGCCAGCTGGTGACAGGACAATAGCGCTGCAGACACACGAAGTCTGCTATCTCTTCATAGTGAATGATTTAATAGAATCAACAGTTGCCAACAGTTTGCAAGTGAATAATCTTATTTTCTCTAATTTCGAGCTTATTTTCAATTTTAGTGAAAATGCTACTAAACATTAATTGTACAGATTTTTATGCTCAATCTTTTCCACTTGAATTTTTTTGTTTAAATTGTATCTGAAGCCTGATAATTGGGAATCTAAAATCAAACTTTGCATAGATGGGGTGGAGCTCTTGGAATTTTTACAGATATGGGACTTGTGGCAGTTGATAGAGCTTATCAATGACTTTTCTAAGTATGAATTTGATCAAAATCGTTGGAGCCGTTTTCGAGAAAATCGCGAAAAACCCTGTTTTTGACAACATTTTTGCCATTTTAGTCGCCATCTTGAATTGCATTTGATCGAAATTGTTCGTGTCGGATCCTTATAGTCTAAGGACCTTAAGTTCCAAATTTCAAGTCATTCGGTTAATTGAGAGATGATATATCGTGTACACAGACGCACATACACTCATACACATACACACACACACACACACACACATACATACCAATACCCGAAAACAGCTTTTTTGGACTCAGGGGACCTTGAAACGTATAGAAATTTAGAAATTGGGGTACCTTAATTTTTTTCGGAAAGCAATACTTTCCTTACCTATGGTAATAGGGCAAGGAAAGTAAAAAAGGGTACTATAATTCTATTTTATAAATAAAAATAAGTAGCCCTGTATTCATACATTTTAAGAAGATTTTAATCTCACCTTCTAGTTGCACGATTCTTTGATCCAGCTGCAACTTCATTGTTGGCTTCTTCTATTGGACCAGGAACCCGACTTTTAGGTCCTATTCTTCTTCGTTTAGCCTGTAATAAGGCAAACAAAATCTCAAAACCTGTGAATTGGCAATACTTCTATCAAGACGCCTGAACTACAGCTACCACTTTACAAATTCTTCAAATCAAATGAATATTAAAAAAAATTAAAAATGCACAAAAATAAAATGGATTACAAAGATTGTAGAGATGGGTGTAATTTCTGTGTACATAATATAGTGAGTTTTGAAATGTGAATACTTTTAACAAGACGCCAGTAGTTGACTACTAGGCCTATAGCTACTACTTTACAGATACTTAAAATCAAATGAATATTCCAGAAATTGAAAAATGCACACAAATTGTAGATAGATGGGTATAATGTCTACTGATACATACTATAGTGAGATTTACGTAGATTTAGATGATTTGATAGGAAAGCATAGTTGTCATGTTTTCTTTTCCTCCGCTATCATAGTAGTTTTGATTCGAATCATCCCGGTAAATCTAGGTTAATATTGACTGTTGATCAATTCTGCCAAATATATTTCATTTACCAATGAAATATATATTTTCATGATTCAATAAAAACTTTTTATAATCCAGGTAAAAAACTTCCAGTGTAGTTGTGAAGTTAAAGAGTTTAACAGAGATTGATAATGGTGTAACAACCAAAACCAGTCTTTCCACTTTTCATGAAATCTGTGGTTTTGACATTTCTTGATCTTTTTATGTAATATAAAATAATCTGGTAGTTCATTTGATGAGTGTGATTGTTATTTTGCTTTATGTACAGTGATCACACACATATTGGAAAAGTGATCAGTTAATTTCCAAATTTTCATGCACTTTTGTAGGTTTTTATAGGAGGAAATAAATTAATGTATTCATTCATTTTTTTCAAGTTTCTTTGTTGTTGTGATAGATATCCATATAAAGATATTGGAAAAGTGATCAGTTAATTTCCAAATTTTCATGCACTTTTGTAGGTTTTTATAGGAGGAAATAAATTAATGTATTCATTCATGCTATTTATTCATTTATTTTTTCAAGTTTCTTTGTTGTTGTGATAGATATCCATATAAAGACGTTTTCATTCATTATATTCCTACAAAGCCTCCTGCAGTTAGGCAACGATATTTCAAAAGCCTAAAAAAACTCCTGCAGTCTGGCAGCAAGGTCTATAAAAACCAGGTCAGACACACTCATGCTCCTTTTGGAGCGGCCATTATGTGGGGTCTTTTATGGCGGTACATTTGAAATTCCAATCTGCACATAACAAAATCATACATTAAGCTTTTTAAAAACAATATTCTGGTTCAGATAATATATAAATTCAGGTTTTCGATTTTTTAATAATGAAATTTCAATAATAAATGGTTCAATAATTCATTTTTGATTATTAAAAATTGTTCTTATTCTTGTAACACGTTATGATTCATAAGGCATTAGGACAAGAGGCTAACCTCAAAAACAGTTTAAAGTTCCCAATCAATCAAATTTAAAAATCAACAATTCAGTTCCTAGTTGGAATCTAAATATTATTATTCTGTCAGAAGAATTTATTTTACAATTCAAAGCTAAGCGATATACCTCGAACAATATAACAAAATAACACAACATGTTGTTCAATCTATAATGATAACAACTGATAAATTTGAAATTTAGTGAACTAGAACCCCACAAATTGGCGATTTTGCAATGCATCACGGGATTGTGTCATGACCTGTATTTATAGACCTTGTCTGGCAACGGTAAGGAGTTAGTAAGGGATAGAGTTATCAGCTCAGTCTAACAGTCACGGATAGCAAACACATGTTAATTAGGTGCTAACTCAGAAACGTGTATCTCACCATGAGGACTTCTTATTAAATCCGGATATCTACGTTTTTATCATCATCACTACTATTACAGGGACGTAAATAAGTGTAGCCTAATGTATGTATGAAAATTAGTGTATTAAATACATAACTGGATATGTAATTTTTTCAAGACTTACAGTATTTACTGGTTTTGCAGTGTCGGCTGGTTCAGCTTCAATCAACCCGAAATCTCTCAACCAACTGGTAGACGTATCTACTTGTTTTTTGAAATTGCTGAAGAAATCTAGGTTTGATAGGCATCGATGGCATATTGAATTTGGTAGCCGTTCGCCTACTTCGACCTGAAAAATGGAGAATAAGTCTATTAAATCAGGAAAACGACGATAAATTTGAAACAAATCAAGTAACATACACTCAGATTTGTCTGTGATTGAACGTTTTCACAAACATTGATTTTGTGAGAGTCGAAATTACTTTGTGTCAAATGGAACAGCTTTCACACGCTCCCACCAAAATTGTCGATGACAAAAATATCGTTTCGTTGAATAGAATAGAAAAGAATAGAAATGAAAATGAAATTTCTTCTTCTTTTGCATAAGAAGAATCTCTCTCTCTCTTAGAATTAAACTGGCAGCAATTGTGTATGTAGCCGTAGCACTGCCAGTGTCATGAATCTTAGTTACATAAATTAAATACTATATATAGAATAGACTATCTTTATTAGCCTCGCTCTTATAATATCTTTGAAAGCATCGCTTCTACTGGTGTCGGCCGATATAGCTGTCATCGAGAGTTGAGTTGGAAATGATTTTGTCAGTTTGAGATTAGGTAGTACAGTGCTATTTGTGATTCAGTAGACAAACTACTAAAGTTTCAAGGAATTAGTAGAATATTTAAATAGGGCAAATATGACTTCTTTACTCTCATGTAATAATAATAGCCATAACCCTTTCTGTGTGCTCAGATTGTTTGAGTACATAAATAATGGTGCTAGTGTCTGTACGTGTGAATGGCATAAACTACATGAGCTCAACATTTTAATACATTTAGGGGCGGTTTCCGAGCTCGGGATCTATAAGTTCTGGACTTACAAAGTCCAGGACTGAAATAAGCGTTCGGGTCTAAATCGACTTTCTGAGTCACGATTTTATCTTCTAAACTCCGGGGTCTATAAAGTTCTCGTCTTATTTGAGTCCAGGACTTTGATGTAGTAAACATGAAGGAAATTCACAATATTTTGCTGTTATATTGTTGGCATTATAGCAAAACGAAAACATCTGATTGCTGCGGGATAATTGCTGCAGTAAGACAGTATCAAATTTCAATCACTGTCTCTTTCTTCAAAACGCATTCATTTATGGTCTAATTACAACAGCACTTTAAAAAAAAAAACAAAACGTTAACTATGAATAAAATTGAACTAAATATGAAAAAAAACAGCAACCACTCCGTACATAGTTTTAAGTTTTGTGTAAGTGTATGTGTGTGTGTGTGTGTGTGTGTGTGTGTGTGTGTGTGTGTGTGTGTGTGTGTGTTTGTGCGCATGTGTGAATGTGTGTGCGTATGAATGTGTGCGCATATGTGAATGTGTGTGCGTATGAATGTGTGCAAAAATGATTATAAATATTGACATATTGATTCATTTCAATATAATACCATATTCAATTATTCAGACGCATAGTCTTACTGGGGGAATTCCACTCAATCAATATGTTCTTTCTACTGTTTATGTAAAATTGTGATTCTTATTTTGTTGAATATCAAATATAAATATGTACATGTATTGTATGCCAAGTGGAAATAAACGAATTGAATTGAATTGTATGTTCTTCATGATAAATATAATATTTAAATTTGTATATAAATATTTTATTATATATATTCACGTGTCCCCACACAGGGTAGCCTATAGGGAACACATATTAGAAATTAGGAAACAATATTGAATTTGATTTTTGTAATGCATTTGATTGTTTAATTATTTTTTTGAATAAAGAATTTTGAATTTGAATTTGAATAATTCAAATGAACATGCTCTCCAGACTATTTTATGAAAATACGTTTCGATTTCTTTGTAGACCTATTCAAAGCAAAACCTTTTGAAAGATGAATGAATAAACATTTTATTTTACTTTATGCTATTATTGATCATTGATCCTAATCAGTGATTTTGGAATACAAATTTCATAAGGCTATTAAGTTTAAAAACGTATTTGTTTAAAAAAAAACTGGAATAATAATTTATTATTGTTATATTAATATGTTCAATATGACATTGATTAATAGCATTCAGATTGGAATATAAATTCCAAGCCAATCCTTGTATTATTTTTCTTGAACATTTTTAGGTTATGTCACATTCGTAAAATAAGGTTAGTTTTTTACGCATAATTCTGATACAATTTTATTGCATAATAAACTTGCAAACTATAAATTATGAATTTAGATGGACTAATCCAAATAATTTAGGTATTCCATGACATCTATTTGGCTTTTTATCTACTCCAAAACAATAACTGAATTGTGTTTGCTCAGTTAAGTCTAGAACTTAAATTAAACCCTACCCCAGTCGAGGGTTTAAAATTACGCTGTTTCAAGTTCTGGACCTAACGATTTTTTATAAATCCTCGACTCGGAAAGAGGCGAGAATCTAAGAGGCCAGAGTCCTGGACTTATAAGCCCTTCACTCAGAAAGCGAAATTATAAACTCCAGGGTCAAGCGTGATCTCTAAACTCCAGAGTCTATTTAAGTCCTCAACTACGTTAACGCTCTGACTCGGAAAGCCAATTTTCTGACTCCAGAGTTTAAAGCCAGTTAAAGTCTAGTTGTTAGCTAAATCCCGAGCTCGGAAACCGGCCCTTCAGGGCTTAGGATTTAGCTAAGTTCTAGACTTTAAACAGCTGGAGTCAAAACATTGACTTTCAAAAACGGGGCGTAGTCGCAGTTTTTATGACAGTAGTCGCCGTTTTTATTTTCTCATTTCTATAATTGGAAACGTTTTTCCTTGACGAAATTAAGCATTCCAAAATAATTCAAAATACCTGAAATTTTACACTAATTAATTGTGTTCAATTCTATAATTTTTCGAAATTTAATTGAAACGTGACTTTGACAATGACTACGACTACACCCGGAAAGTCAATTTTCTGACTCCAGCTGTTTAAAGTCTATAACTTAGCTAAATCCCGAGCTCGGAAACCGGCCCTATATAGTCAGTAATTGACTTGAAATGTTGAAAAAATTGAGTCACTTGATTGGCAAGAGCAGGCGGCGTTGAGGATAGGCTACTCAGATTATTTTTAGAAACTTACTCACGCTGTAACAATTCTTCGATAAGCCACTGTATGATTACTACCTACTTTACTTTACTAACTCAATACCTACTGCTTCATTCATTACCCATACTTGTCCTATACTTACCTACTTATACAAGGATCTTTGGCGTTATAAAACATAATTTAACAAACAACTATACAGATGGCAGTGACCCATCAGTAACTACTTATAATAAAAATTCAAATTATCACCCATAAATTCATAACCACTATAATAGGCCTTGTCCTACAGCAGCTTTCTGACGGTTCTCTTAAAGGCGTTCTCATCCAACTAGGAGGCAGCTTGTTAAAGAATTTCAGGGTAGAAATTCTATAACTGCACTGTGATCAGTGAAGGCGTCTCCTGGGGACATCCAACAGTTCACGGTGTTTGGTGCTGTGGTAGTGAGTAACACTACGGGCAGCCAGAGTATGCTGTATCCTCTTGACATACTCCAATCACAGGAGAATCGTAAAGGCATAATACATATTGATATTATATTGAAAAAAATATGATTTTCTGGCCGGGGGTGGTGGATTTCCGCGAGTAAACCAAGCTTATCGAGGACGTGAAGCGACAAGCTGGATCGAAAAAAAGACCTAGTTTGTCGTCGTCGCAGTTAGATGAAATAGCCCAATTTGTCCCATTTCTTGGTTGTGGTGGTTTTCAGGGATGGTGGTTTTCTGCTACCCCCTCTCAGTTATCAGGCCCCTCATCTTGAGCAGCAGGAAACAAATAGAGGGGTTTTCCTACACGTCGATTAAGATCATTGTTTGAAGTTGATGCTCTTAAGCTCAAGAGAGAGGTATCATCTTTGATTCTTTTCCGTAAAATACTAACGAATGAGGTTGATTCTTCTTATCTCCTGGGAAGAATTGGATTCGCCGTGCCCACTCTCAGGCGAAGATGGCATCATTCCCTATTCGCAGAACAGATGTGTAGGACAGTTAATGCATATTTTTCCCCCCTCAACCACATGCCAAGATTGGCTGTGGGGTGGACGTGTTTTCTGATGGCCCATTAAGTTTCAAGCGCACAATAACGATGCTTCTGAGAGAGAATCAGAATAACTGAATTTTTAATCTGCAGCCATAATTTTCTTTCGCTAATATTTCTATCATTATAAAAATATCACACTTTATACATTAATTTCTCTTTATTTGCACATTCAAACTCATTTTATTCTTACTTACCCCTTATTTTCAAAGTTTTTTGCTGGCAGTTATCATTATCACCCTCATCCTATCATTCATATGAGACTGCATGCTCTCTCATCATCTTTATTGATAACACCTCTCCTTCATCACTTCATATACTGTATTCATTTTCACCATCACTTTCACCATCAACTCTATTAAGAAATGTTTTAGAAGTAATTTTCTAAGTATTATTTTCTTTCTTTTCAAAAGTTAGTTTTTGTTTCTTTTTTTTTTGTTTTGATTGAATTGTATACTGTACTTATTGTTGTGTTAATGAAACATATTTGGGTCATTACCTGTTGTTTCCGATGTGATATTGTGAATAAATAAATAAATAAATGCGGGAGAGTCCCTCTGAATGCTCTTTCGACAAGCATCACTGTTTTTAAAGAAATGAGCTAATTTGTGAAATTTTAAAGAATCTGGCTTGTGAACACTGACTTTTACAGTCGAATAGAGTTCATAAAAGGTATTATTGTATCTAATAAAACCCTGTACTGAGGAAGCTCTTACCTTAGAATCATTCAAGAAGATTAAACTGTTTATTTCAATTGTTATTTTGTATGACAAAATAATTTTGTATTTAGACATTTTTATATTGAAAAAAATTGAAGGAGTGTGAATGAAATTAATTTTAATGGATGAATTTCAGAAATATCATTTCAAATGCTATTTTTACCTGCAATAAACAATAATCGATAATGAATAGAAATGAAATAATATGTTAGCAATGACTTACCTCAATTCCCAACACAGATTTGATTGTTGACCTGATGCTATCTCGGCAGAGGGGCAGAGGCATGTCCCACGTGTCTTCTTTGAGGCATAGTCTGCAATATTTATTAATTAGCAATGGCTCTCTAGTTGAAACCATATTTCTCGTCTCCAAACTGAAACAAAAAAAAACAAAACAAAAATAACATAACTAAAAAATATGTTACATATTAATGTCACATTAATAACTAATATTAGGAACATAAAACTCACTGACCATAAAGTCTAGTTGAACGATGAAGGAACACCTTTATTTTTTCTGAGTCTAGCATTATGACTTACATAGATCGATAGAGGAGATCAGACGAGTTTAAACAGGTATCACAATGTTGTCGTTTATTTGAAATGATTAGCTGAACAAACATGGCGGTAAGTAGAAATAATTCAACAACCGTTATTTTTTATCATTTTTTCATGGCTTCAATAGATTCTAAAATATACGAATCTTATAAAAAATTTAGAGAGGTATCTAGTGGAATCAGTTTTAAGTTTGTAACTTCAATAGTTTTTGAGATATGAGTTTGCATATGTATTAAAGAAATTTTTTGCGTAAGTGCTAAAAAATATTGTAGACTACATTTTATTCTGCTTTCTATGCAACTCAAAAGCTACCGGTACAGAAGATTTTCAAATCAAGCTTAACCCAACCTGACCTAGTTAAGCCTAATCTTAACAAACTAAGCCTTACCTGACCTGACAAAATCTATTCTATACTCTGTCCAAATTGGCATGAGCTCTGAAGGATTAGGCCGACCCTCCTACTACTCACCACACACACAAGCGCAGTCTCATTTTGTGTGTGTGAGTAAAGGGACGGTCTGGCTACCTGTATACTACGTAGTATACATAGTATATCAATGGCGCAGGTAGGCCGGGCGTGAGTGCCTGCACTTGGGGCAGCAAGGGTCGGCTCAATATTTTTGCGCTCATGCAAATTTGGACAGAGTATAAGCTAACCATACACAACCTGCCCCAACCTAACCTTGCTTAACATGCCCCAACCTATGCTCAACCTAACCTATCTATAATATTATTTTAGTTCATCATTATGATATATCATAAGAACTATTAAAGTTAGAACTTGAAACCGTTTCATCGGATAATTCGTTTAATTTTACATGAAATTGGACTATTTTATTGGAACTTATTGCAGCTATAAAAAATAAAAATTAATAAAAACATGTCATCATGTTTGTTAAGCTAATCCTTTAAAATCGACAACAATGTGACATCCAACATGTGTCTTGACATCCTTTATCGATCTATGTAGGTGTTAGATTCTAGATAGGTGTTCAATGCTAGGAGTAGGAGTCCAATGCTAGATTCCACTACCCATTGCTCATAATTATACTAAAGCGCAGCTCTATAGTAAGCTGAAGACTTGGTTACAGAACAGTGAGTTATCTTTATAACCTTACTGTTATATTACATTTATTCTAAATTTTAGGCCTCTCATACCTTTTGCTTTATTCATTACCCACACTTGTAGGATTAATACAGTCATAAAATATATAAGTTACTTATTGTTAGCCTACAGAGGTGAGCAAAGAGAATTGAACAAGACCTAACATTATATTATTTTTAATGTATAGGCTACCTTACACCTTATAGCTAAAGTTGTGCTTTGCTTTCAACCTACTAAGTACCAATACCAAGTCTATACAAAATCTTAAATGTGCCAGACCTTTCTTTCTCCATGGACAAATCCTTTACACTCGGCATAACCATGATTACAAATGATCTTAAAACATGAAGTAACGGAAGAAAAATTTCAATTATTATCAAAGAATGAAACTTACGTTATAACCTCGAAATTAACTTCAAGCTTCAAGATTTATTCTTCTTCACATGTGTGTGTGTGTGTTTTGATTAACCAAGACAAGTTCTGAAAGCAGAGCATTCAACTGTAATTATAAGTCCATACAATCAAGCAGAATTATAACCCATTTCTAGCCTACATCAGCTTCAAAGCTTCAATTTGCGCTAAATTTGGTGGACTTGGTAGACAATTTCTCTGGCATCTCTTATGATCTCTCAGATCTATGCTTCTTCTATGAAGCCACTCTATAGTACTTCTATATCCATCGTAGGATCGTAGCTTGGCATCATAAAATCAGGAACGTTTTGAGTTTTGAGCCTTGCTTGAGTTATATGGTGAAAATTTTGAAAAAAATGTGTGAAAAGAGTGCTTAATTTAGTATATTCATATTTTAAATGTTATTTAATTCTTATTCAGTCTGTTAGAAAGTAAATGTTACTTGAACTCAGTTTTATATATGATATCAATTCAAAGTTCAACGAGTGAATCATGGCTGCCTTGAATCCTTTGGCCTAACGTATGTTTTAGTGATGTGCGATTTATATTATACTTGTTAAAAATGTCAACTTAATAATTTTGATATTGAAAAATAATTAAAAATGGAGATTGATTCATCCAATAACAATACAAACAATATTGAAAGTCTATTTTGTTTTGTTGATGGTTGTTTTACAACTTCAATGCGGAACAAAATCTAGGCTTCCATAAGTTTCCTCCCAATAGAGAAAAACAAATTTTAAGAAAATATAAAAATGGTACTAAAAAATTAGTGAATACCAGGCAATTATGGATTGAAGCATTAAATATTGAAAAAGAAGGAACTACCGTTATTGGGAAGATGAGAGTTTGTTCTCTACACTTTTCAAAAAATGATTTTATTCTCAATGGAAAGGGTGAGTTATTATGATGTTGTTCAGTTGGTAAAAAGGTGACAAGCTGATAAGATTTTAATGATAATGATTTAAATTTTATAATCAAAATTATAACGCCAAATGTTTTCTATTTTCTTTATTGTAATTAACAAAAATAATATTAATGTAAATATATTTTAAACTTGAAACTAACCTTATCCAAAAGGCTAGGCCTATTACAAATCTTAATAACTTATAACTTACCTACCTAGGCCTAATATTTTGAATAATAATAGTACCTAATTGAATGTATTCTAATTTTTATTAAAAATATTCTCATCCAAATAATTATTTAGTTTATAAATAATTTTATTAATTCAAATATGGTAGGCCTATATTTTCTGTAGTCCAATAATTAATAAAAGTTATTCAATTCCTATTGAAATTTCTCATCTTTTTGAGCTCAACAAGTTGTTTTTTAATGAATTCTGATTCTGTAATAAATATAGCATATAATTTTTGAGTTATTCCTTGTTCGCACTAGTTATTGTTCAGTAAAGCAGATTGTTCGTTTAGTAGACCATTAAATCTTTAGTCTAACTTAATTTTTATGTTAGATTATAATTCAACTTCAAGTTTTCAAATTAATTTGAATTTGCTTATTGATATATTTTAGAAAATCAACATCATTGTTATAGGTAACAAAATTTATAGATTGATTCTCATTAAATAGCCTATACTAAAAATTGATATAACTTTCATACCATGTTATCGTATTTTAATTTTCTTTTTCAAATTGTATATCTCAATTCACCAAAATAGTTCAATTGTTATATTTTACTTGTATTCAATCGATTTCTTGATGTTTTATTTTCATACTTCGAGTATGAAGCATACAAGTTGAAGCAGTTGTTTTTTATTACATGCAGAAGTTTTAATAATTGTTAAATATTTTTATTGTAGATGTGAAGAAACCTTTTGCAAACCTGAAAAAAACTGCTATTCCTAGACGCAATCTACCCCTGAGGAAAAATTCAAAACTGAGCACAAGGTGAGCTTATATATTTCTCATTTAGTAAATGTACAACAATATCTGTGGGAGTAATGATGACGATAAAACCTATAGGTTCAGGTTGGTTCTGAACAACCACAAACCCATTTCTGAGCTCTATGATGTCTAGATCAGTCAGCTTCTCAACATTTATACTCAATATTTATTACTTATTATCAGGATTATAAACTCTCATTATTAGTGATTAGATACCAGTAGGGCGACCACTAAGACAACCGCTTCTAAAAGTTTTTATTGTTACATTCTGTATACTTTCAAACTTCATATATATATATATATATATATATATATATATATATCATAACATCATATTGCACTAAAATCATTATAACAAATAATTCATCATTAGTTCTTTATTATAGTAATAATATTAGTAAAAACTTAGTATTTTATACTAAAATTATGCCTGGAAACGTTTAACTCAATAAAAATATAATATAACATTACTTTCTTTAACTGGTCGATAACAGCAAATTAATCTGGTAAATAAGTTTTGGAACTACTCCAGTAAGCCTAGCATGGCTTGCCATAGTGGAGTCCATGTCAATTATTTCATTACCGGTATTATAATATAATATTAAATGACCTGGCTGGCTCAGGTCTAGTGTTAGAGTTTTCAGGTTGCTCTGATCAATTTCATGGCCTCTGACATTCTATTATTTACATATTTCCCGAATAAAATTCTCTCTAATTTAGTGTAAATTGGAGATTAGTGTAAATTTGTAAATGTATATTCTATTCGTTATTATTATATTAGGCCTATTGAGGAAAGTGATAACTATATTTTCAATAGGCCTTATCAAGTCAAACTTCCTCAAGCTAAATGAGGAGAAAACCCAAAGAATGATTTTTAGTTTGAGAAATATTGTGGATCAGGAGAGAAGTGTACAACTTCTTGGTTTTCACCTTGATCCAAAATTAATCTGGAACCTTCACATTGAAGTCATCTGTAAGAAGCTATCACGGGTGATTTTCTTATTAAGGCAGCTTATGCTCAGTGTGCCAAAGAACTATGTCAAGACAGCCTATTTCTCATTCTTCCAAGCAATCATGTTGTATGGCCTTGAACATTGGGGTGCAGCTAGTGGAGTTAATAGAATTCTCCTGCTTCACAAGAAGGCCATACGAATTATTACTGGCTCAGGAATCATTGACCACTGTCGTCCTCTCTTTCGTGCCGAATCCATCATGACAGTGATATGCCTCTACATCTTCATATCACTGAAAAAAGTTAAGATTTCTCTGGAGAGTATGCGACTGCGTAGTGACATCCACAACTTTGACACTAGGGGCAGGTACCAGGTCGACATTCCATTCACAAGGCTGAGCAGAGTGAGGAATAGCCCTAGCCACCTAAATGCTAGACTTTTCAACAGACTTCCGGCAGTAGCTAGGTCACTACCAACCAAGGAGTTTCTCCGGGGCACTTATAATTGTCTGATACAAACTTCTATGTATGAAATGAATGAGTTTTTCAGTGTTCCCGAAAGGACTATCAGTGTGTTTTACAAAAGTACCTGAATCTTACTGTGATATTTCTGTATTTTGATAGACTGAACTCTATATTTATTAAAAACCAATTTTAGTACCCTGTAAACTTTGATGAACCAATTGCTGTATTTGATGGCTTAAAGGCAATAAAAATAATTTATCATTTATCTCTATTACAGTAATTGTTCCACATTAAAAATTATTCTTCAACGTGAGTAGTTAATAACAGCAGAATCAAGTTTCTATGCTATCCATAATTTATAACAATAATGTTATAATAATTATAACCATAATTACTAAGTGCGTTACATTTTTTCGGCTTGTAAGTGATAGGATTCAACAGATTAAAAGGTATTTCTATCAAGTTGCAATGTTATCCATTACTATCTGCCACAATTTTTTTTCAGATGGAATGATTAATAATAATTATTAATTTTTTCAGGTTACAAGTAAGAGGATTCAACAGACTGAAATGGCGCGGACGTTTAGCTTTTCAAGACTTGGACGCGCGTGTTCCGATGTCAAGAAATCCGCCGATCAAGAGCAGAAAAGTAGTTCAGAAATTCGAAGGAGGGGTGCAACAAAATGTGAAGAAACCAACAGAAGTAGTAGAAGAAAGCAAAGAAAACGAGGAAGAAGAAGAATGCATGGAAGTCGTTGGATTTTCTTTGGCCAGCCTGGAAGACGGAACCGAAAAGGTAACGAAAAACTCGAGTTTCTAGAAGACTGTACTCATTTTCTAAAAGAACTCTCTCATCCCAACTTATTCAGTAACTATTTATTTTCTTCAAATTCAAGATCAATTTGTTATTAATTGATAGGTTTGTTAGAGTCATTATAGTTGAAGATGATGATTTCTTGATTCATTCCTAACTGCGATGTATTTAACACGCTATTTTGATGTTTTTAACAACGATATGCAGTCAATGATTGTTTTTTAACAAATTATAATCATATTTTTTTATAGTTATTGAATTTTTTAATTGTTTCATTTCTTCATTCATAGCTAGGAAAAGAGGTGTTTCAGAAAGCCGATTATTGAAAACTGTGATTAGGATAAAAGCTGATTACATTTTATTCCTAATTTTTAAATGCTTCTTTTTACATTTACAGTTAATTGGATTGGATGGTGACCCTGAAAACACTGAAAAGGATCAAGTAACATCAGAGTTTATTATCAAAGAGGAGCCTTTGTCAGATAACGAACAGGTAAGTCAATTTTCTCAGTTCATTATTTAATCTGCAATGTTATAATCTTCCTTATCAGATACTGATTCATCTGTATATCTTCACAATTTTTGAACGTATAATCCAATGGTTGCCATTTCGCCTACTCTTCAATCAATCTATGTTGCGATTTAATTTACCTTTAAATGACTCTCACTCATACGTATCTTTTTATTTTCTTGAACATTAAAATAAATAGTACCCTTTCTATGACTCGGCCGTTTATAGCTCTCAATTTTAATAATAAAATTTTATCAAAGATAAAAGATAATCTTTATCATAAAGAAACATTATCAAAGATAAGATTTAGAACGGTTCTCGTATTTCTTTATAATATTCTATTACTTTTTTGTAGGAAATAGATGAATGGACCGAAGAAAATATCATCGCAGAAGTAGAAAGGAGTGAGACAGAGAATCAGGTGAGTTATTTCAATTTTTTGTATCTTCATTTGTTTTCGACATTTTAGACCTTTGGTTCTAGCTTCACAATATACATTTTTGGAAACATTGCTAGCTCAATCCTCAAGCTTGACATTTTTATGAATTTTAATTGATAAAATACATTATTCATAATTCAACTACGGTAATAATTCGTATTTTCAACTAATTTCACATTCTTCAAATGCATTTTTGCTTAAAAACTCTATTAAAACTAATTTTTTCACGAAAATGATTGGACCTCGGAGCCACCTCAACATTTTTCCAACTGATTTCATATTTTAACTCTCAAGATGCACATTTCTACAAAAACTCTACTGAAATTCATGTTTTATGAGAACAATTGTACCGAGAATAATAATAATAGTAAATGGTGTTTCTTACAAACACATTACAGTTCAAGATCAAACAATACTCAATTATTTTTGTCAATGCATGAGTTGATATATATTATTATGCTATTGATATGTATAAATGCATAATAAGATTGTTATTAAGAACATTAAAATTTGTGGAGACTGATTCCTTATCAACTTCCATGGACAACTTCTCCTTTTAAGATCAGTGATCCAGTCACTAGTTCCATACAACATAATGCTCTAAGTTATAAACTGGGATATTCAAAGTTTGAAGAGTATTCGAAGCTTGAAATACTTGTAATGTCTTCTTCAATTGGAATTTGAGAATTTCAGAAACAACTGTGTTAAAAATCTTGACACTTTTTTTGTAGTTGAGAAGTAGATATTGTGGTAATTATTCATATTAAATAAATAAAAGACCAAGTGCCGGTTGCACAACAGCCGGTTAAATTTCAACCGTGACTAATTCCACGAGAACCAATCAGAGAAGCAGTATTTTCAAAAACGCCTTCTCTGATTGGTTCTTGTGAAATTAATTTCGGTTAAAATGTAACCGGCTGTTGTGCAAATGGGCCTAAGATCCAATCTTTTCATTTAACATCTTGACACATTAGCTACAGCTTCACACGTTACTATACTCTTCAAGAAATTATGCTTTAGTGAATATTTTGTATGAATTTCGAGTGAATAAATTTGATAAATAATCCACATCTAGAACAAACATTCCATAATATCATCCTCAACAGAACCGAGCTAAATACAGTCAACTTACAGGCAAGACTTAACCTATTTCAGACTATGTGTAACCTTATCTAAATTTGGGAGGGGAATCATTTCGATTATGTACTGATTTCATGAATGAATAAAGAAACAGACTCACACTAATTAAAACAGGAATATCAAGATTTCAACATTTATTAAGTTACAAATCATTTTGAAATACTTGGAAGCAGTACTTAAATACTTGTTTTCATCATTCTTTTCCATATTCGCACAAAAAAATCACAAAAATCATGTTTTTAGCGGAATGATTGTACCCCAAATCCTCCCCAACTTTAGACGTGTTAAAACAATACACAATAATGTTGATCAATCATAAGTTTGCTTAATTATAAGGCTATTAAGATGTATAAATGCATAATACGATTGTTATTATGAACATGCATGATCATTAGGCTCAACTCACATTTACGTGACTCATGTCGAGAAGAGACTCGACTCTAGTCGAGAGCATGTTTTTCCATATGGTGACACTCAGACCAGTCGATTCTAGTCTCCGCGACGTCACCATTTGAAAACACATGCTCTCGACTAGAGTCGAGTCTCATCTCGACCTGAGTCGCGTAAGTGAGTTGAGCCTTATTTTATTCTATATTCGCACAAAATATTCACAAAAAATATGTTTTTAGGGGAATGATTGGACCACAAATCCACCGCCAACTGGAGACAACAGCCAACAACAAGTGATCACCACACAGTCGGTGCTACACGATCTAGAGAGCAGTGGTGACGAGCAGGAGATCAACAAGAAAAAGAAGAAGAAGAGCGATGAGGGGGCAAGAGAGGAAGAGGAAGAGATTAACAAGAAGCAGAAGAGTAACGATGAGGAGACGGAGGAGACAAGAGAGAAAGCGGAGGACGAGGAGGAGGAAGATGAGATTCGTGACCGACCCTGTAAGTGGTGCGGCAAACGCGACTGTCGCGGCCACAACGGCGAGCCGCAACGACCGGCCGCGTTCGTGTGCGTCGTCTGCAACGAACTGTTTCAGACGCCTGCGCAGTTGGATGCCCACTCAGAGCGTCACGACGAGGAGATGAACGGCTACGGGAACAGCTGGCATGATGACTTCGCCTACAGGTCAGTTTTCTTGTTCCCTATAAGCGCTCAAAGAAGGTCAGTTGACCGAACGTAGTGAGGTCTATGTTTCAACTGTATTTGCTTTTGTCTGTATGTAACGCGATTACATCCCCAATTTTGGTTGAGGAGCAATTTTGGGATTTTCCCGTATGCTCCCATATTTTTGTAAATAAATAAATAAATTACGGCCAAACGCGTTGATAGGATTCAATATGAGATTTGGCAGGAATAGTCCTTTTCAACTGCGCGTCGATGTATACACAAGGTTTTTTGAAATTTTGCATTTAAAGGATAATATGAAAAGAAATGGAATTCCTCCATACTCTGATATCACTATATATATATATATATATATATATATATATATATATTATATATATATATATTATATATATATATATATATATATATATATATATATATATATATATATATATAATCTACTTTGAAGATAGGATCAATCAGACTATAGAATTATTCATAATCAATCAGCTGGCAAGTGGATTATTCATTGTATGCATTACACAGATGTCTGGCCGTGTCTATTTCTATAAGGTAGGGTTTCAATATTTTTACTTTCCTCGCCCTATTACCATAGGTATGGAAAGTATTGCTTTCCGAAAAAAATAAGGTAACCCAATTTCCAAATTTCTGTACGTTTCAAGGTCCCCTGAGTTCAAATAACTGGTTTTTGGGTATTGGTCTGTTGAAAAAGAGATTTGATAGGTATTTGAAAATAAAATTATAAAATGATTAAATGAACTGAATAAGGCCAAAGAGATTATAATATTCTTGATTGAAAAAAAAATCAATTTTAAAATAGTTGAGAAATATTTTTATCAGATGGAAAGATTATCACGAAACTGAATAAATCATCATAGGGGATACAAATTCAAACGTGAACTGAGTTTATAAGTGAGTTTTTGATCTTGGAGAAAACAAATAACAGTTTTTAAGAGTAAATTATTATTCAACTGTGAATTGTGATTCGAATGAATCAACTAGAACAGGTGACATCAGATACTTGTGTATGAGAAAACTGCGTAAGGTCTACTGTTCACAGAACTACTAGTTTTTCTGTTTCCCATAAGCGCTCACAGGTCAGTCTTCCTGTTTCCCATAAGCGGGCCATTCACTATCCAATATTTTGTCTGACTTGAGGTCCTTCAATTCGACGTTGGACCGTGAATGGGGTAGTTGTGGGCGGGGCTAATGCTGTCGGAAGTCTGGTGAACTGTTCAACTGACTTGGCCGACCACGTAAGGTCAGCCGTCTATTTAGGATTGATTTGGAACGTGAGTGGGGATGTTCGACTGTAACCAGTCACCTGGAAAATACAAAGTAGTTGGAACAAACTGTTGAATAGTGAATGGCCCGTTATATAAGGCAATAGGCCTACTATACTTATTCGTGTTTATTCAGAGTTACACAACTTTCAGACAAGTACCTCAGTCTCAAGCTCTAAACGGTTCCAATTATAATTTATACAATAGTCGGAAAGTAACTAGGTTTCATGTCTACTTTGTCTACTGGTCGGTTTTCGTGTTTCCTATACAATACAATATTTATTCATAATTCAAATTCAAAATGTTTTTATTGCCGTGAACAAATACATGTTATTGACAAAGTCATCATGTAAACATATGCATACATTTCACATACTCAAAACAGAGAAATACTATCACAGCCAACAGTTCCGGTACTTAGTTTCTTCACAGTTATATACAGTCATATTTTAATTGGCAATAATAATATTATAATATACGTCAAATATTAAAATGAAATTCCAGCTGCCAACATTTCCTCAATCGAATAAAAAGCCCTATCTTTGAATAGCTTGGAAATTGCGTACCTGAACGATCTAGAATTTGTATCACGGATGCTCTCAGGTAGTTTATTAAATAATTTTATACCGGTATATACATAAATATTTTGTGTTTGGAGAGTCGTCATAATCATCTAGAACAACTTTATGGAAATTATTATCCTCAATTTATCTTTAAAAAACTCAAGTAGGCCTACCTTTTTTCAAAAACTTCTACATCATGTTTAAACATATTAATGCCATTTCGAAGTGAGGGAATTATATAGAAAGGGTACTTTCAATTTTAATTCCAAGATAGATAAGAGCAGTAGCCCTCACCAAAAATTATTTATTATTATTCTCAATTCTATACACATCAATGATATCTAAGATTTTATGTTTATCACGGAATATTAACGTCTTCCATTCTGTTAGGAAGTAATTTGATGTGATATACTTACAGAACGATGCATATCACATGCATTCAGTGATATGTGAAATAAAACACCTTTTTTCTATCATAAATATAAGATAAAGAAAATAAAACTGAGGAAAATACCAGACTTACAAAGCTTCGTTTACACCGGTGTTAATAACAAAAGTTTTTTTTAAATTTCTGTTAGTAACTGATGTTAATAACAAAATTCATTAAAACATGTTAATAACATTTTTAACAATAACAATGAGTTTTCTGTTAAAAACACGAGTTATTAATTTTT
>NC_052516.1:28229853-28244853 GCF_014356525.2 Nilaparvata lugens
GTTTACTAAATAACTACCGTTAACCGATTGAAAGAATTCATTACGTCTACATTCTGTTTGATTGTAGTATATTCTACATAATGCTTGTTTTTTTTTAGTGTGAGTACATTGTACATTTCTATCGGTTGCTACTCAAAAATGGAAAAACCCTGATTTCCCATAATCAATCATTTCCAAATAGAAAAATACTCACCTATATTATGTTATAATGTTTCATAGAACCTCCATGAAAATGCCCCTGGATCTCCAATAACCAATCACTTTCAAACAACAAAATATTTATCTGTTATGTAGGACGTACTTGATCCGAAAGTTTTGGAGTCTGTTTCTGTTTTACGATTCCGTTAACGACTTTGGAAAAAAACTATCTGAAGAAGCAATAATAATTATGGCTGTGGGGGAAAAAGTTGACCAGGGAGAGAAGAAAGAAAAGATTGCATGTGTATGTGAGTGAGGAGAATACTATTGGCCCACAAAAAGGATCGAGTAACGAAGAGGTCAATAAGTAGCAATACTTTGCAGGAGGTTACACAAAAGCCTGTTAGATTGTAATCATGAATAAATGCCACAAAAGCCAAGATCTATAGAAAGCTTGACGTATCTATAGACCTTGACTAAACCCAATTAGAGAAAATTTTTTTGGAGAAAGGCTCTTTTAATATTTCTGGTGGCATGTAATTTCTATTAAAATTAACAAGGCTGTGTGCAACCGGGCCTTGGTGTCTCACTGGTTAACAGCCTGGTGGCCTTTGTTATAAGGTATTTGAAGCATACAAATAATTAACAATAATGACGACACCTAGACCACTAGACTGTCAGGAGCACATAACACAGAACCAATATATTGTTTCATTGAATAGATAGGCATCTATAAGTTGAAATACCTTGATAATTATTTCATGTGGACTTGACTTCAATTTTGGTAGACTAGAATAAAACATAGTTTATAGAATAATTCCAATCATTTATAAATAATTTGTATTTATTCAACTTCCAACAGTACAACGCCAACTTTACACAAAAATAACAGTGGATACCGTAATAGTTTATATTCATAAAATAGATAGGCCTAATAGTTTTATATTATTATGGTATGACATTGTCTTTGATGAGTTAGTGTTTCACAGAGCACAGCCGGCTTTGTCCAAACTAATATGGAGGTTTGACAGCTTCATTCACTGATTCCAACAAGTGGTAGGCTATTTAATTCTTGTTTGTCAGATTGTATTGATAAGGATATTAATTTATTAATATTAAGATTAATGTTTGAAATATTGATTTCTTTATAGTTTAGATCAACATATAGGGTATACGGTAGAGTAGGGAGTAAATAATAATGACAAGACTTACCTTACCTTATGATAAAATGTTTAGTTCACAATAAATTAACCTAATAGAAACTAAAGCTGACTTGATGTCTGCTTAGAACACAAAAACTGAATTTAGCACCAGGAAATATCGATTAATGTAATTCTCGGATTACAAACATGAATAAATTCAATCACTAAATGCAAGATTCCCTTGATAATGAACGACGCAGCTTGCAAGGTTTGCAAAATTTGTGCAAATCTGATTCTCAAAATAGAAATATCCAAGCTCGACTGTTTCTACAGGCTACCGATAGTAGCGCCACAGTGGTAGCGCTAGTATCAATTCTCGAAGTTGATGACTCGATATCATAGTATCGATCTCTCGATAGTAATCTTTCGATATTACAATATCGATAATTCGTTTCTGTTTATTTGAATTTAAGGCTGTTCGGTACTGTACATTTTTTTTTTAAATTGAATAATCTTTTTCAATATAATATTGTTAAGATCATCATAAGAGTGAGAAAAAGTGGCAACTGAAATTTTTAAGTGGTCTAATATAGTCCAGTCAAGAAAAGGTTATAGAGGAAAAAGTTTGGAAGACAATTTTTGACCCGCATTTCTGTTTAGGGTAATAAGGAGGTTCAAAACTCAAATATTCTTTATTCCATACAAAATACAGATTACATTGTAACAGAGAGCATGATTTACTGGAACTACAAGACTATTCGTCTGAGTGTAGGGGGTGTGTAAAATCTGACAAAGCATTTATGAACGGTTCCACTTGTTACTCGTTCCTCTACTACGTAGACATCATGTCGTCATTGTGCGTCTGCGCTGACCAGTGACGTCACAGTCAAGGTTCACGTTACTACTCTAGTCAAGTTGGTTTTCTATACTTCTATTCATACTTTTTCGTCGGATTTTTGCCGTTGCAATTTTAATATTTATACTATTCGATTTTTTGAATTTAATCTTGTCTTTAGGCATCTACTTTCTAGATATTTGTTACTTTTTCACCATGCGGTTGCGGGCGCTTTGCCTACGTTTCAAACACATCCGGCATTTTGCCTTTTTCATGAGCATTGTAGTGTTTCCATGTCTTTGCAATGGTTCCTAGTCGGGTGTGCATCCTGCGCCCGGTCTAAACTTTTCATCTGAATTCATCGGACCTACGAAACGTTTTTAAAAGTGATTATTCTTCAAATTAATTCGTTTGTTCTATTCTTCAAGTGTGATTCAATTATTCATCGATTTCTCACTCATTTACTCTGTTAATCTTTGATAAACTTTGTCAAAATTGCAACCTCGTGTGAGCATTCATCGCTATTTATTTGATCTACAGAACGTTTTTAAAGTGTGAATTATTCTACAAATTAATTCATTTATTCTATTCTTCAATTGTGATTCAATTATTCATCGATTGCTTCGCATATTGCTCTGATAAACTTGTCAAAATTACAACCTCGTGTAGGCTTCAATTGCCATTCTTCTCAATTGGCTTCACCTTGTGGAACTCAAACTTTCAAGTTCATCATCTCTACCGTTTGGAAATCAATCCAAATTCCACAACTTCGATCGGATTATTCGTTGGAATTCTACTTGCTCCTGCCTACATTTCCACTGGGGATTCGCCTGCTGTGGTGGACGTTTCCATGCTTGTCATCGCATGGCCAGATCACATCATCGCTTGCTGATGTCCTGTTTCTGTGGGTATTGTGGAGTCATTGTCTGTCTGCCTGGCTGCATCTCCTCTTCAAAATTTTATTCAGGTTATGTAAATCGCTCTATTCAATTTTCATTTACATATGTATCATAATTGTTTTATTAATGTCTATCTTGACATTTGATTCACTGAGGCCACTGACGCCTACTTATTGTTTTATTAATGTCTATCTTGACATTCAATTCTGAGGCCACTGACGCCTACTTATTGTTTGATTAATGTCTATCTTGACATTCAATTCACTGAGGCCACTGACGCCTACTTATTGTTTTATTAATGTCTATCTTGACATTCAATTCACTGAGGCCACCGACGCCTATTAATTCATTGGATTTGACAGCTACCCTTGGCTTTACAAGTGATTTTCTAAGGCCAGTGATGCCTACTTATTGTTTTATTAATGTCTATCTTGACATTCAATTCACTGAGGCCACCGACGCCTATTATTCATTGTATTTAACAGCTCCCTTGGCTTTACAAGTGATTTTCTGAGGCCACTGACGCCTATATAATTTATTCATTAGTAGCAATTATTTCATTTGATTCGACAGCTACCCTTGGCTTTAAGTGATTTTCTGAGGCCACTGTCGCCTATTAATCGTTCTAATTGATGTCTGTCTTGACATTCAATTCATTGAAGGCCCAGTCGCCTATATTTACCTGGACAATCTTCACATTTGTTTTATTAGCTACCGTACCCTTAGCTCTTAAGTGATATTTTAAGGCCAGTGACGCCTATTAATTGTTTGGTCGAAGTCTATCTTGACATTCAATCACTGAAGGCCTATGCTGCATATATTTTTTATGTAGTTTACTTGTTGAGCATTATTTACAGCTTATTGTCATTTTTTATCATTAATATTGAACCTTACAGCATAACTTTCATTATAGCACTCAATTTATATTCATTTCAGGTATCATTAATACTACCTTTTCGATATTGTCAGGCTTCAATGGTCATTAATGTCATTGACCTAATTTCATTAAATTTTGTATTTCTCTAACGTTTTTTCACATGTTGTAATTTTCCCAGATATTTAACTTAATCTACTTACAATTGTTTTTGTATGTGGCCATCTGCCTATTATTATTTTATTGATCTCAAGATATTGACACAATTGTTTTTGTATGTGGCCATCTGCCTATTATTATTTTATTGATCCCAAGATATTTGACACCAATTGTTTTTGTATGTGGCCATTTGCCTATTATTATCTTATTATTATTAATCTTATCTTGTTGATTCATTTAGTCTTTTATTGGCGTACTTACCACACTTCAAGCTATCAGTATTTTTATGCACAGAATTCAAAGATTTATTTGTAGGTATTTATACAACTATCATTCACAGTCCCTGCCCTGACTTGGATTCTGTCAGGGTGGGTTCCTGTTTCAGTGGGTAGCCAATAGTCTATTCATAATATTATATAGGTAATAGAATGTCCGACTTTGTTAACAAGAAGAAGTAAGTATAAGATAATTGTATTATAATATGAAATTAAATATTACCTATTACATTGTTCATGACGAATTTCATAAACAGAAAAAGATTGATGAGTAACATATACAGATTCGAGAATTGAAATATGAATAAAATCTTGAGATTACATGAGTGGAATATATTTTTATATACTTTTTGTAAAAAATAATGGTAGCTTCTCATATAGAAAATTACCGAGGAACAGGAACCGGCCGATTCCCCAGTGACCATTAAAAAGAATATAGTAATGAAGATATGTAAATCTATAAACGATTAAAAAGTTGTCGTAAGTATAAGAGAAATTAGGTATGCTTATCAATTTGTTATGACATTCAAGTCCCTTGAGATACATAGTTTTATGCGAGAAACCAAAAAATGGTACCTTCAAACCACCCCCACGTCCTTAGCACAGAGGGTAGGGGTAGGGACTTTTGATATGTTTACCTCCTTACTACCCTAAACAGAACTGCGGGGTCAAAAACTGTCTTCCAAACATTTCCCTCTATACCCTTTTTTGAGCATGCATTGCCTGGACTAAATTAGCGAGTTATGGGTTGTTGAAAGTGCTAAATCCGTTTTCTTTCCAGATCATAAATTTAATGGTTTCAAAATTTTCATTAGATTTTTTTTATATTCAAAATATCATTGGATTTGTTCTATTATGCGTTCTTGCGATTTATGTCAAAATAAACAAGTTATCAAATTTACAAAAAAAAATTACTTTTTTATTTATGAACGAATTTCAATTTTGTGTATTTCCTCATCCAATTCATTGGATCGAACTTCAAATAATCCAATTTCAAAATATTTTTGTGGCTCAATTGAATATAACATTTTATGAAATATTTAACCATGATTAAGTGCTGATTAAAGATGTCTTGACTTCTCTGATTGATTCTCTTCAGTACTGAGTACCCTACCCATAACATGTTGGTACCTACAATAGCTATTGATATGATTTCGAGTTGCATTACCACGAGCAGTGGTTAAGATTAGAAATATCACTAAATATGATCAATAATAGTTATGTGTGTTATTTTACAATTTCTTACATATTTATTAAATTCATCAAGTAGTACTATGGCCAGAATAATTGGCTCTTCCAGAGTTGTGCTTTACAATATTTTCGTCAGACTTATTGGCTGAATAAAACATGCTATTTAAATGTTATGGAATTTGTTGTGATGAGAATTTCATCATGCTTCTAGAAATAGATATGAGAACTTCATTTTTTGTCAATGGAACAATAGTATATTTCACACCTAGAGCAGAAAATAAGATTTTTCCGGCTCAATCGGTTTTCAAGTCCGAGGCCGAAAAAAATTTTTTGCTCTTGGTGCGAACGCTATTTTTTGCCACACACAAAAATAAACAATATATATATATATATATATATATATATATCTATATATATATATATATATATATAATATATATATGAGAATAATTGTTACTAAGCACTTCCGAAGCAGAAGGGAAGGTGATAGCTCTAGCAAATGTGAGGTAATCTGAATATCAGGAAATTGTCCAAGTATTTTTATTTTTTATTCTGATTTGTTTAGATAACCCAAAAAATGATGTTCAATTATGTGGGAGGTTGAGTTTATACTTTTTTATTCTTTCAAATGACAATAAGATGATATTATAAATGTTTAAATTATTGAATAATGAACACAAATAATGAAAAGTTTTTTGATCACCTTTCTTAGTTCCATGTTAGCGGCTGGAAAGGGAACTCTTTCCGGCCTAGGCCGGAAAGAAACCTGTTCTGACGTCAGACGAGAGTCGTCTGCAAACAATGTCTTTCAGATCTACATAGGGACTGGAAAACAGCTGCTTTCTGTGCAGTGTGGCAATATAGTATATTTCGCACCTAGAGCAGAAAATGAGATCTTTCCAGCTTGAAATCGGTTTTCAAGTCCGAGGCCGTAGGCCGAGGACTAGAAAAGATTGAGAGCTGGAAAAACATTTTTGCCCATGGTGCGAACAATATTTTTTGCCACATTACAGGTATTGCTGACAAAATAAATAAAGAATACAAAATAAAGAATACTCATTAAGCTATCATACCTATCTCTTGATTTTAGTGGTAGAAGATTTGCAGTCAGGATTTCAGATTCTTTTAAAATTTCACTTGGAATACCACAGTCATCTTCAAGCATTTTTGAAAATTCGGAATGCACTAATCAACAATAAATAATTCAATAAAACTGGTTGCGAAGCGAATTAGTTTGATTCAAAACTGGAATTGAAATCATGGCGACTTCAGCTGATGATGAAAGTGGACACTCGCCCGATCTAGCAGATGACTTATTAACTACTTCCATGAGATGCTGGAAAGAGACAACTTCCTGGCCTAGACCGGAAAAAGAAACCCTTTTCTGACGTCGTCTGCAAACAAGGTCTTTCAGATCTATGTAGGGACTGGAAAACAGCTGCTTTCTGTGCAGTGTGGCGAAATAGTTATTTGTGCAACTAGTGCGCAAAGTGACAGTTTGCTGCACTGAAAGAAACGTTTACGCCCGAGCTGTAGGCGAGGGCGGAATGGTTTGTTGAGTGCAGCAAAGGAACTTTGTGCATGTATTGCACATTAAATTTTTCCTACAGTTACCATTGAATATGAAAAGTGGGTAATTATGGGTAAAATTGCCTGAAATGCATCAAATGTATTTCTGTGTAATTTTATTATTGATAAAAACCTTAATTTATTGTCAAATTGAATAAATTTGTTGTCCTTGGTTATAATATCTAATTAATAATAAGGTGCTCGTTGTGCTTTGTTGCACCTCTGCTCACTATAGCAGCCCAGTCACTGTTACCAACTTCATTTTGATTCTGCTGCACTATTGCTCCATATAACCTACTAACTATTTTGCGTTGTCATGTTGAAAATCTGGAGTGCAGAAAAATTTTTCCCGCACTAGAGCAGAAAAGTGATTCTTTGCGTTCTGTAATCAGTGCAGCAATAGCCACTTTTCAACGTAACTGTAGGAAAAAATTATTACAATATCATGGCACATTTCAAAAGTTTTTGGTATTTTTGGGAAATTCAGCTTTCAGGTTACGTTACCTACCTTTCATTTTTACTCGCTATTATCTACGATTTACTATCTCAAGTTCCAAAACTATATTGGGAATATAGAAAAAACATGAAAGAAATTATATCGAAGTTAATAATCACAAAAATATACTTTAATAAGTAAAAGCAAGCGATTTTACTTAAAATTCCATACAAGCTCCATTGTATAATTCAAATATTTGGAATCTTTATGGCGGCGGCGGGAAAAAAATTCCAATGGCCATACTGTGGGTAATATAGTTACTGTAGATATGGGGAATAAAATGTTTCAGTTTGGAAAGATACATTTTTTTTCTTTAATTTTCAAGAAAAGTTCTGTTCATATAGTGGAAACCGTTTATGATCTGGAAAGAAAACTGAGTTAGCACTTTAACGACCCATAACTCGCTAATAAGACCACTTAAAAATTTCAGTTGCAACTTTTCTCACTCTTATCTTAACAATTATATTAAAAAAGATTAACCAATTTAAATATCAAAAAGTGTACCGAATAGCCTCAAGGAAAATTTTAACAACCGTAAATTTTCAGGCGGTGAGACCTTTCCGCAAGGGACTCCCCACCAACAAAAGCCATACTTTTACTTTTATTATTTTACTTTTTCCACAACCGCAATTTTTATCTCAATATTATATAGATCATTTATTCATTAAGTTAGACTACGGTAGCCTAAGTACTATTAATGAAGATATTATTATGTTTATTACAAGTATTATTTCATGTGTTGTTGATGAAATATGGTTCCGTTCCGTACCTAAGAATAATATTTTGATGCTGGAGTGAAATAACAAAAATAAAGTTTTACCTCGCAGTTGAAGCCTCTTTATTAGGTTTCAATAATGACATCTAGAAAATAAAAATTATTCACTTAGTGCAAACAAGATTGAGCACTTCATTAATAACTTATATAAAACTCACATTAATTTGAAAATTATAACACTACCTATTATTGTGGCAAGTGAAAAACTTTTTCTATAAAAATCAATGCTCAATTATTGAGATATTTACAAAAATAACATAGAAAAACAGCAATAAGATGAACAAGCTCAACGCAAGTGTTATTAAATTAAATACTAATCCTGGTTCAGACAGTTTATCAATAAACGTGCACATGTTTGTAGAATCAAATTGAAAAACTCTCTCTGATTTCATTTTCCTCTTACATGAAATTTATCTATCAAGTCACACACCAGTAAATTGATTTCCATCACTAATTTCAATGATGAATATCCTCAATAACAACATCAGTAGAAATTGTTAACCTATAAGAAATATTTTTATAATCAGTGGAAGTTTTCAAATTTTATTTATTTCATGATATTGATCTTTAGTGAACTTTGAACATGTGTAGCACAAGTAATAGATTACAAATTTGGCTGTATAGTTTTATCCTATTATAACAACCTGATCACAATCAACAACTGTAATGATTAAGAATAAAAAAGATTTGCGATCAGAAACTTTGTATTACAGAATGATTTTTTCCAATTATGAAAATCATAAGTAATCGATTAACAAAAATGAAAACCTATAAACTTTATGCAAAATTTCAAGTTAATCAGTTCAGTAGTTCATACGCGATGACGCATCATATTTGTGTATTTCCTATCCCGTACATGATATTATATGAGCCAATTCTTTTCTTTATTATAGATTAGGATCCAACAAAACCAGGATATATAATAGTACTAAATGGTATCTTTACACTTAGCTACACTACGATGAAATTAATACCTACTATTACTATTTTGAAGTAATAGTAGGTATAGCTGAAATACGTTTTATCTCCTTATGTTAAATCCTAGCAACGAATGTGAACTGGACATATTCACAGCTTGGATTTAACACATTAGGTGATAGGACGCTACCATAGAGAAATATAGTCCAGTCAATATAGACATGAAAAGGGGGTGTGCTTGCAATTTATATTGTAGTTCTGATTTTATAGTATATTATTTGGGTACATAAGAGAAGTCCAGAACCAATTTCTTCATGCAAAATTTCTTTGTGCTATATACAGGTGGCCCAAAAACCTCATATTTTCGGCTCATTTTCCAGTTTTCAGCTATTTCTGCCAAATCTCGTAATCGGACAGAAAAATTTGCTTCGCCTTTTTTAGATTATAAAACTCTGAATAAAATGAGATCATTCGGAACTCTCTATCTCCAATGAGTACTGAGTTATGATTTTCAAAAATGAGTGAAATTTTAAGAAAAAATCAATTTTGATGAATTTTAGTTTTTGATCAACAATATCTTCCGATTGTAACCATTTAGATGTATATTTCAAAATCTCTCTGGGCGTATTTTTGTGCTCTATAATCTGAGATCAGGTAGAGCGTTCTATCCCATATAGATTTCCAGGTACACCTGACAACATTGCTCCTTGTATTGTGAAAAACACCTAATTCTCAGGTTCAACCATCATCACCAACTTCATTGTCCTCACATTGATATTTCGCACAATGACATATTTTTTTTATTATTATTATTTCATCCACTGACCACCTGTAAAAGGGGTATAAGGATATGTCAATTTGTCATTAATCAAACAGTAACATGTTTTCTATCTTCTCAAACCTCCATCTTGAGGTTTGTAAAAATATCTGTATTCCTCCACTGAGTAGGCACATATGGATAGCATCTCTTTTTTCAATAATAATCTGAAATCTTTATCTGACTTTTCTTTTATGTGAGATGGCAATAAGTTGTACATCCGGATACCTGAACTCCTTACCCCTCGCTCATACATAGTAGTTCGGTGTGCATCATCTCTCAAATTATTCCTGTATCTGGTCGAATATTGGTGAAATGTTTCTCCTGTATTAAATTCATTTATGTTTTTTGAAAAGCAGATTGTTTCCAGAATAAATAGGCTGGGAAGTGGGAGAATTCCAAGTTTTTTGAAATAGGGCCTACAACTAGTTCGGATTGACTTCACTATCATCACCCTCAATGCCCACTTCTGAAGTCTAAACACCTCCACTACACTGCTAGAATTACCCCCAAAAAAATTCCATAGTTCAGGAGGGAGTGAAATAAGTTCATTAGAATCACCCGTTAGATGCACTCCATTTCAGTATTTCCTAGTGAAGAGGCGCGCTTAAGGACACCTCAAGGATCAAAATTTCAAACACTTATAACTTTTGACACAATGCTCAGATTTCATCATACTACACTTTATTCTTCTCGGCTCGTCAAGGCGGTCCAAAATCATGCATCATAAGTCAAATTCGGTGAAAAAATGGAAAATTATTGTTGAGTGTACATAAGCCCCTATATACAAAATATAGAAATTGATATAGAGATTTGGAAGAAATAGCTTAAAACTGGAAAATGAGCCGAAAATACGAGGTATTTGGGCCACCCTGTATATAGCACAAGGAAATTTTGCATGAAAAATTGGTTCTGGACTTCTCTTATGTACCCAAATAATATATTACAAAATCAGAACTTCGATATAAATTGCATGCACCAATGTATATAGTGACTGGACTAAAAGGACAAGCGTAAATTATATTTGTTTGTCTCTGACACTGTAGCGTTGCTATAGTGAGGTCCACGTTATAATGGCAGTGTAGGAAGATAGGAGAAAAGGGTTGCCAGATCTCAGTCTTGCACCCAAAAAGCTGATACTGGTATATTTGTCAAGAAAATATATTTTTTAAAGACGTAATAATAAATATTCATGATTGAGATGAAATATTTTGTCAATTATTTGAATTTCTACATTGTGATAAACGATGTGGCAACATCGCAATCCGTGAAAGAGATAGCGCCATCTGCTTTGTTGAACGATAGACAAGGATAGCAACACCATTGCAAATCACACACTGCCATTATAACGTGGACCTCACTATAAGTGTAAAGAGAACTAAGGCAGCAAAGTTTCTTTCATTTTCATTGTATTTTAATAATACTGATGCCAACCTAAAAAGTGAGATAATTGTTTGAGAATCCTCCTAACTTATAGCCAAGCAGACAAAATTAGAAAAAAAGCGTCAAAGTTATCAGAAAGCTCTTTTGAACACTATCTCGTCAGCCTCAAACTCCAAAGTCTTTTGGCAGGCTATGAATAAATTAAATTAAAAAGAAGACCTAGAATAGTAAATAACTCTATAAGTCCTCAGGATTGGGTGAACTATTTCAGAGACCTTCTTAACCCTGAATTATTTGCACTACCACGCTCATACGCAGAACATTACATTGTAAATAATCGCTTAGACTCAGATTTTATTATGGAAGAGCTGAAAAATGTATTGAGATCAGTTAAAGATAATAAAGCTCTAGGAGAAGATCAAATACAGTTCGAGTATTATAAAAATGCTCCAGACGTCATGCTAGATAAATTACTAGAGTTATTCAATATGATTTTCACATTGGGCAGAGTACCAAGTAGTTTCAAGTTCGCCATAATTTTTCCGTTGTTCAAGAAAGGTGCTAGCGATGAAGTGAGCAACTACAGAGGAATTAGTTTTCTTACAACTTTTTTTAAGATTTTCGCGGGTTTGATATTGAATAGACTCAATCAGTGAGTCGAAGAAAACAAGATTCTAAATGAGTTTCAGACGGGATTCCGTAAAGGCTACTCAACAATGGATAATATATTTTCATTGACATCTATCGCGAGTCTAAGATTAGCTAAAAAAAGAGGTAAATTGTATTGTTTCTTCGTCGATTACTCAGCGGCTTTCGATTCTATTGATAGGAAAGCATTATTTTACAAACTAAGTTGTTTAGGATTATCAACTAAAATGTTAAATATTATTAAAGCATCAAATGATAATTCGAGTACTTCAGCTGGCGTCTGGTGCTCTGAGGGGCTGACTCAAAGTTTTGAGACTAGGTCAGGCTTAAGACAGGGTGTTTATTGAGTCCGTTGCTTTTTTCACTTTTTATGAATGACTTGCATGATGAGCTGGGGGGAGGGTTGTTAATCGCAGGTATGAAGATTCGAGTGTTGCTATAAGCGGATGATATTGCCATATTATCGGATTCTCCAACTGGCCTCCAATATATGATAAATAATCTGGAACGGTATTGCGAAATATGGAACTTGAAGGTCAATCTGAATAAATAAAAAATAATGGTTTTCAGAAACGGAGGAAAATTGAGCAGGTACGAAAAATGGTTCTACAAGGGAGAAAGAATCGAATGCGTGAAGGAATATAAATATTTGGGGGTAGTTCTGACACCCACCCTTAGTTTTGAAAAGCATCTGAGTGATAAACTGTCTAAAGCAAAATTAGGTTTGAATCTGGCTTGGGGAGGAATGCTGAATGGTAATGGGGTCGACTTTTCTTCTAAATGTAAATTATTTAAGGCATGCGCTAGGACAGTCTTATGTTATGGGGCTCAAATATGGGGTTGTAAACAGTACGAAAATATTGAAAAACTGCAGCGCTTCTTCATCAAAAAAGTGTTTGCTCTACCCATAAATACGCCCAATTATATGCTCTTCATCGAAACAGGACTAACTCCTCTCTTTGAATACTGCCTCAGGTTGCATTTTAATTACATTTCACAAATCATGAAAATGGAAGATGAAAGACTACCAAAAATTTTAGCTCAGCAAGTAGTAAGAGAGCTTTTGGTTCAGGGAGTGGAAGGTCGTTTGTGATAGGGTAAACTTGAATATTAATCTTTCTTTGGAGAACGTGATAAGTTGGAGGGAGTCTTTCCAGAGCATACTGTCTGTTCTGCAAATGTTTCACAGAAATAAATTTATAGGTGAAGCACGAGCGGGACGGTTTCATGCGTTGTACAGGACTCTTGATTTTGAGCTGAGTGACAAGAAATACATTGGAAAGGACACCCAAATGTGGGTTATGAGGTGGATTTTCAAGGCGAGGGGTGAGCTAATCCATTTGAACTATAAACCTTGGGTAGCTAATGGGAACTATATTTGCTCGATGTGCAATCTGGAGGAGGCTGAGGATGTATTCCATTTCATTGCTCGATGCCCTTATTTGAAGGAATGGAGGAAGAAATGGTTTGGTGTTGTTGAACAATCAAGGGGAGAGTTTACTATGTACATGAACGGCAAAGATTGGAAGAAACTAGCCTCTTACTGTAGAGAAGCCTGGAATTACAGACATGTTCTCACCCTGGAATTTAATTGGTAGAGCTATCATTGGCTACTTTGTCGAGGCACTCACTACTTGATTTTTTGTATCACCTGTAATTGTTATTTTCTGCTCTCTTCAACATTCTGTTTATTTTAGTTCAAGCCTTGTTTTTTATTATGAGTTGGTTTCAATTTGAGGATTCAACCTTTCTCATTGTATATTCACTCACGTTACTGACTAGATCATTACACTATCTATACATTATATTGCTTACTGTGTGACTACTTGATTCATCATTATTTCGTATAATTTCTGTATTTTACTATACACTTGGATCATACTTATGTATTTTCCACAATCGCATGTTTTCCGACTTTCCGGCTGGCGATCGTGTGATCAAGCCGTAAATGTGTGTTTACTTATTGTGTATTTATAGTTTAATGGAGAATAAAATCATTTTTCTATTCTATTCTATTCCAGATGTAATCACAGTAACTAAATCCGCTAGAAAATTACCATTATTAACTAATTTTTGTTCATTATAGTTGATGGTAATGGCAAGAATGTGACCCAGAAACAACAGTACTGTCAAATAGGGTAGTTGAAGGTGTGAAGAATATAAAAACATATAATTAAAAAACGTATAATACAATATTCTTATTTAACTTATTACACACAAAAATATTTCTAAAGTAAAAAATACATATTCCTTATGGTACTAGAGTGAAGTAAGATAGAATAAAATGAGTTTAATTGCTAAAGTAATATCCTCCTTGATGAACACAATAGAAACTTAATATTGTAAGACCGGTAACTAATACAACTAATAGACTAAATGAATCATCATTAAACTAAACATCATTATGGCCTACTGCCCATTTTTAGAAGTACAGGAAAAAATACATGAGAACCATGTTATAGTTTAGATAATTTATAAAATGTAACTAATAATATTCAACATTTCACAAATAACTTTCCTTGATTTATTTCAATAAAATTTTGTGTATAATTTTAGTGATCTCTCATGAAAATGTTTCAACTTTCAAGTCAATTGGAAAATTAACTTTTACATAAATGACCAACTTGAAACAACATAGAAATAATTCTATTATCAAGTGAAACTCTTTTCCTAATAGTAATTTGCACATTTGTTAAAGCAAGTCAATAATAGGTGGAACTTATCAATTTTCTTACAATTTGTTCCATTAAAAAAGATATAAACTACAGTAATACCCTGATTAACCGTTCAAAAAATCCAAATGGATATTTATAGATAGTTTTGGTGGATCTTCTGAACGTCCTCACAATTCAACCGATGAAAATAATTAAAATTAATACTT